>NW_019247671.1:147929-288342 GCF_002742605.1 Olea europaea var. sylvestris | reverse complement strand
AGTCTTTCATTCTTCTTTTGAGTCTATTCATATATTCGTGTCAAAACATTCATCTATTCCACTTATTCAAGTCCTTTGAGTCTCGTGGTCTTTGATTAATATTCGGTTTGTTTGAATTCCCGGTAAAACAATTGATTTAGTTCACTTGGTTCTTTGAAATGCTTGGAGGGAGACTTTGAGTGGTAAAAGGCCGAGTGGTGAGTTTAATAGACGGAAAAAGCCATAGTGAGTGTTTTTCAAGTGAAATCTTTGTGAGGCATAAAAAAATTGTGTGATATGATGTCGGAAAGAGAAGGTTCTAATTCAAGCCCAAACGGTAATGACAACAATGCATCGGAGGACATGATAAGGAGGTTTGAAAGGGTACTTGGTGATGTTAGGGAGAATGTGGATAGGCGAGGGGAATGGATGGCACAAATGGGTACTACAATTGCTAATCTTAGTCGGGACAAGTGGAGATGTCTAATGCTAGGGGGCCGAGTAGGCGTGAATCTAGGAGAGGAAGGCAGGATGAGCATCGTAGTGATGAGGATGATTTTGATGAAAATGACATTGATATGGGTCGAGCGAGGCATAGGGGCAATAGGATGGAAAGACGGGGCAGGAATAACTTGGGGGATGAAGTAGATGGAAATTTGGGGAGTATTAAAATGACTATTCCACAATTTAAGGGGAGAAGCGATCCGGAAGCATATTTAGATTGGAAAGGAAGGCTGAGATGATTTTTAAGTGCTATAATTATTCGGAGGAGAAAAAGGTAAAATTAGCGGTGCTTGAATTCGTGGATTACATGATATCTTGGTGGGATCAAGTATTTACATCATGGCGTAGGGGTCGAGAAAGACCAATTAGCACTTGGGATGAGTTGAAGATGTTGATGAGGAGGAGGTTTGTTTCGAGTCACTATTATTGGAAAATCCATCAAAAATTGCAAGGTTTGTATCAAGGATCGAAAAGCGTAGAGGATTATCACAAGGAGATGGAAATTCTTATGATTCGAGCTAATGTGGAGGAAGATTGGGAAGCTACCATGGCACGGTTCTTGAATGGGTTAAATTGGGATATTGCAAACGTTGTAGAGTTGCAACATTATGTGAAAATCGAGGACATGTTACATGTGGCAATGAAGCTCGAGAGGCAATTGAAGAGGAAGCGGACATCTAGGCAACCGTTAGGTACTTCGACTCCTAATCCAACATGGAAATCAAAGTGGGATGACAACAACAAAAACAGGGCTGCATCTAGAGGTAAAAATGATTGGCAAAAGGGCAAGGATGAAAATGCTACCAAACCAATATCAAAATCAGAGGCACAACCGTCGTGTAATCGGGACATCAAATGTTTTAGGTGTTTGGGAATGAGGCATATTGCTTCTCAATGCCCAAATAAACGGACGATGGTGTTGTGGGATAATGGAGAGATTGTGAGCAATAGTGATGGTGAGTTTGATGACATGTCGACGTTGGAGAGTGTTAGTGAAGAAGAAAAAGTTAAAGGGCCGGTTGGGGATCTACTAGTCAGAAGACGAGCTCTCACTACTCACATCAAAGTGGATGACTTGGAGTTAAAATGGGAGAACATTTTCCACACTAGATGCCACGTGAACAATACGGTTTGTAGTGTTATAATTGATGGTGGTCGTTGCACTAATGTAGCTAGT
Source organism: Olea europaea var. sylvestris (assembly GCF_002742605.1). Classification (NCBI taxonomy): domain Eukaryota; kingdom Viridiplantae; phylum Streptophyta; class Magnoliopsida; order Lamiales; family Oleaceae; genus Olea; species Olea europaea. The sequence continues at coordinate 286,682 of NW_019247671.1, read as the reverse complement.
GTATCTCTTGTAGAAAAATTGGGTTTAACATTGTTGAGACACCCAAGACCTTATAAATTACAATGGTTGAATGAAAGTGGCGAGGTGAGAGTGAATCGAAGGGTGTTACTTAATTTGTCAATTGGGAGTTATAAGGATGAATTAGTGTGTGATGTGGTGCCAATGCAAGCGGGACATATTTTATTGGGACAGCCATGGCAATACGATAGGAAGGCTATGCATGATGGGTACAAAAATCGATATAGTTTCATTAAGGATGGAAAGGCCATTACTCTTGTACCATTAACACCGACACAAGTCTATGAGGACCAATTAAAATTGAGAAGTGAGGAAGAGAGGAGAGTAAAAGAGTTAGAAAAAATGAGAGCAAATAGTGAGTTGGAGAAAAAGAGAGAAAATGTTGAGATAGCCATTAGAGAGAAAAAGAGAGAGCAATCACAAGAGAGAAAAGAAAGAGAGTGGCCCGAGAGAAGAGAGAAAACACAAGTGAATTTCTTTGCAAAAGAGAGTGATTTGAGGAGGGCAGTAGCTGAGAGAAAAGAGATTATCTTGTTCGTTTATAAAGAATCACTCCTCAATTTTGAGGAAACTAACCCACCCCTCCCTAGTTTGGCTAAGTCTTTGTTGCAGGAATTCGACGATGTATTTTCGGAGGATACACCAAGTGGATTGCCGCCTAATCGAGGCATTGAACATCAAATTGACTTCATACCCGGAGCTATCATTCCAAATTGACCAGCTTATCGAAATAATCCTGAGGAGACTACGGAGCTTCAAAGGTAAGTGGAGGAGTTAATGAGCAAAGGATACGTGAGGGAAAGCATGAGTCCTTGTACGGTACCGGTTTTGCTTGTACCAAAAAAGGATGGAACATGGCGAATGTGCGTGGATTATAGGGCTATCAACAACATAACGGTAAAGTATCGTCACCCTATACCTAGGTTAGATGATATGCTTGATGAATTACATGGTGCTTGCATATTTTCTAAAATTGATTTAAAAGCGGGTATAATCAAATTCGTATGCGGGAGGGTGATGAATGAAAAACGGCTTTTAAAACTAAATATGATTTATATGAATGGTTGGTTATGCCGTTTGGACTCACAAATGCACCTAACACTTTTATGCGTTTGATGAATCATGTTTTACGTGCTTTTATAGGAAAATTTGTTGTGGTTTATTTTGACGACATCTTAATCTATATCAAAGACCTAGGAGAACATTTGGAACATTTAAAGTGTGTGTTAATTGTTTTAAGGAAAGAACAACTCTATGCTAATCTTAAGAAATGCACGTTTTGTATGGATAGAGTTATATTTCTTGGATTTGTGGTTAGTGCTAATGGGGTAGAAGTAGATGATGAAAAGATAAAAGCTATTGAAGATGGGATTGCTCGTTCAAGAAACCATTGATGGAACCATGTTCGGGACTCAAAATGGAGCAACTTTCATGTTCGGGTCGAAGGCCGAATCAACTTGGATCAATTTGTTATCAAGCGATGAAATCAGAGGCTGAAAATAAGCCCGTGCGACCGCACAGCAAAAACACCATGCGGCCACATGGTGGCATACCGAAACTTAGATTAGGATTTTTGTTGAACCATGCGACCGCATGGAAATACACCATGCGGTCGCACAAGCCAAAATTTTGGTGAATTTTCTATTTTTGGTATTTTTTCATATTTTGTTAGATTTTGATTCTTTTCCATACTTTTGGGATTATGATCGACTTTTGCACGATTTTTACCTAGTTTTTAGGTTTAGTATAAATAGGAGTTTCCATTCAATTGTTAAAAACTTTTGACATTATTGATATTGAATTAAAGTGAGGCGTATTGTCTTCTCTTCATCGTTCTTCATTGAACAACTTCGAACTTATCAAGTGTTAACTTGTGGCATTCAAAAAACTGGATTTAATTCTTGGATTGCATGATCAGGGGGTCTATCAAGCGTCGTTCTTGTTGGATTTTTTGGTTCGACTTTCTTTTGAGTTAATCCTAAACTTTGGATTAATTTGGCTTTCTTGGGTTCGTCAATCTCGTTGCAAGTTTCGTAGTCAACATTGCCACGGGGTTCGCATCAGAAACACAGTAGCGAACAAAATCTTGGTGAAAGTTTAGTCAAATTTGATTAGAAACACTACAATTAACAAAATCCCAATGAAATTTTAGTCAAATTTGATTGAAATCGCGCTAATGAACCAAACCCATGTATAACTTTAGTTAAATTTGATGGGAAAAGTGCAAACAAACAAAATTCAGATGAAATTTTAGTCAAATTTGATATGATACTCACCAATGAATGAAACCTTGGTGAAATTTCAGTCAACTTTGATTGGAAACGCTCTAATGACCAAAACTCATGTGAATTTTTAGTTAAATTTGAATGGAAACGCGCTAACGAAAAATTCGCTTGAAAGTTTTGCCAATTTTGATTTGAAATGTTCCAATGAACCAAAGTTGAGTGAAATCTAGTCAAATTTGATTGGAAACGTGCCAATGAACAAAATCCAAATGAAATTTTAGTCAAATTTGATGGGAAATGCGCCAACGAACAAATTCAAATGAAATTTTGGTCGAATTTGATTTGATACAAGCCTATGAACTAACCCATGCAAAATTTTAGTCAAATTTGATTGGGAAAGCTCCAATGAACAAAATTCAAGTGAAATTTTAGTCAAATTTGAATGGAAACAGGCCAACGAAAAAATTCGCTTGAAAGTTTAGTCAAATTTGACTCGAAATGTGCCAATGAACTTAAGTCGTGTGAAATTCTGGTTAAATTTGACTGGAAACGTGCCGATGAACAAAATCCAGATGAAATTTTAGTTAAATTCGATTTGACATGCACGAACGAACAAAATCCTGGTGAAATTTTAGTCAAATTTTATTAGAAACACACCAATGAATGAAATCCAGGAGAAATTTTAGTCAAATTCGATTGAAAACTCGTCAATGAACAAAACTTAGGTGAAATTTTAGTTGAATTTGAATGCAGACACGCCGTTGAACCAAAGTTAAGCAAAATTTTAGTCAACTCTGCTTGAATACTCGCCAATGAACAAAATCGAGAAGAAATTTTAGTCAAATTTGATTTGATATACGCTAATGAATGAAACCGTGGTGAAATTTTAGTTAACTTTGATGGAATACGCTCCAATGACCAAAACTCATGTCAAATTTTAGTCAACTTCGAATGGAAACGCGCTAACGAAAAATTCGCTAGAAAATTTAGTCAAATTTGATTCGAAATGTGCCAATGAACCAAACTCGTGTGAAATTCTAGTCAAATTTGACTGGAAACACGCTAATCAACAAAATCGAGATGAAATTTAGTCAAATTTGATGGGAAACACGCCAATGAAAAAATTCAGATGAAATTTTAGTCAAATTTGATCAGATACAAGCCCATGAACGAAACCCAAGTGAAATTTTAGTCAAATTTGATTGGAAACTCTCCAATGAACAGAATTCATGTGAAATTTTAGTCAAATTTGAATGAAAACTCGCCAAGAAAAAATCCGCAAGAAAGTTTAGTCAAATTAGATTCGAAATGTGCCAATAAAACAAAGTCGCACGAAATTCTATTTCAATTTTGCTTGGAAACGAGCCAATGAACAAAATCCAGGTGAAATTTTAGTTAAACTCGATTTGAAAAGTACGAACGAACAAAGTACTGGTGAAATTTTAGTCAAATTTGATTAGAAACACGCTAATTTACAAAATTTCGTGCAATTTTAGTCAAATTTAAATGGAAACATGCCAACGAAAAAATTCACTTGAAATTTAATCAAATTTGAATTGCAATGTGCCAATGAACCAAAGTCGTTAGAAATTCTAATCAAATTTGATTGAAAACGCGCCAATGAATGTAATCCAAATGAACTTTTAGTCAAATTCAATTGGAAACACACTAACAAACAAAATATGTGTGAAATTTTAGTCAAATTTGATTTGAAACACGCCAATTAACAAAATTCCGGTGAAATTTTAGTCAAATTTGATTGGAATCGCGCCAATGAACCAAACCTATGTATAATTTTAGTCAAATTCGATGGGAAAAGCGCAAACGAACAAAATTAAGATGAAATTTTAGTCAAATTTGATTTGATACAAGCCCATGAACGAACCAAGGTGAAATTTTAGTCAAATTGATTGCAAATGCTCCAATGAACAAAACCCTTGTGAAATTTTAGTCAAATTTGAATGGAAACGCACCAACGAAAAAATTCACTTGAAAGTTTAGTCAATTTTAAACGTGCCAATGAACCAAAGTAACTAAAATTTTTGTCAAATTTGATTGGAAACGGGCCGATGAACCAAACTATGGAGAAATTTTAGTCAAATTTGACTAAAAAGCTCCAATGAACAAAATCTAGATGAAATCTTAGTCAAATTTGATGTGAAACGCACTAACGAATAAAATTCAGGTGAAATCTTGGTCAAATTTGATTAGAAACATGCCAATGAACTAAATTTCGATGAAATTTTAGTCAAAATTTGATTGAAAACATGCTCATGAACAAAATCCAGATGAAATTTTGGTCAAATTCGATTTAAAACTCATGAACGAACAAAATCCTGGTGAAATTTTATCAAATTTGATTAGAAACATGACAATGAACAAAATCCCGGTAAAATTTTAGTTAAATTTTAATAGAATCGCGTCAATGAACCAATCCCAAAGGAAATTTTTGTAAAATTTTGATTGGGTACTCACCAATGAACAAAATTCAAATAAAATTTTAGTCAAAGTTTATTTGATACACGTCAATGAACGAAATTCAACCGGAATTTTAGTCAAATTTGATTCGAAACGCGCCAACAAAAAAGTCAGCATGAAATTTTAGTCAAATTTAGTTTGACACAAGCCATGAACGAAACTCAGTGAAATTTTAGTTAAATTTAATTGGAAACGATCCAATGAACAAAACTTATGTGTAATTTTAGTCAAATTTGAATGAAAACGCGCTAAGGAAAAAATTCGCTTGAAAGTTTAATCAAATTTGATTCGAAATGTGCCAAAGAACCAAAGTCGTATGAAATTCTAGTCAAATTTATTAGGAAGCGTGCCAATGAACAAAATCCAGATGAAATTTTAGTCAAATTCGATTTACCATGCACGACTGAACAAAATCCTAGTGAAATTTTAGTCAAATTTTATCAGAAACACGCCAATGAACGAAATCCAAGTGATATTTTAGTCAATTTTGATTGAAAACGTGCCAATAAATCAAACTTAGGGGAAATTTTAGTCAAATTTGAATGCAAAGGCGCCACTGATCCAAACTTAGGGGAAATTTTAGTCAAATCTGCATGAATACTCGCTAATGAACGAAATCGAGATAAAATTTTAGTCAAATTTTATTTGATACACGCCAATGAATGAAACCTTGGTGAAATTTTAGTTAACTTTGATTGAATACGCTCCAATGACAAAAAATCATGTCAAATTTTAGTCAAATTCGAATGGAAACGCGCTAATGAAAAAATCTGCTAGAAAATTTTGTTAAATTTGATTCCAAATGTGCCAATGAACCAAAGTCGTCTGAAATTCTAGTCAAATTTGACTGGAAACGCGCCAATGAAAAAAATCGAGATGAAATTTTACTCAAATTTGATGGGAAACACGCCAATGAACAAATTCAAATGAAATTTTAGTCAAATTTGATTAGATACAAACCCATGAACGAAACCTAGGTGAAATTTTAGTCAAATTTGATTGAAAATGCTTCAATGAACAAAATTCATGTGAAACGTGCCAATGAAAAAATTTCCTAGAAAGTTTGGTCAAATTAGATTCGAAATGTGCCAATAAAATAAAGTCAAGCAAAATTCTAGTCAAATTTGCACCAATGAATAAAATTCAGATGAAATTTTAGCTAGATTCGATTTGAAAAGTATGAACCAACAAAATACTGTTGAAATTTTAGTCAAATTTGATCAGAAACACACCAACAAACGAAATCCAGGTGATATTTTAGTCAAATTTGATTGAAAATGCGCCAATGAATGAAACTTCAGTGAAAGTTTAGTCAAATTTGAATGTAAAAGAGCCAATGAACCAAACTTAGATAAATTTTAGTCAAATCTGATTGAAAATGCGCAAATGAACAATATCCAGATGAAATTTTAGTCAAATTTGATTTGATACATGCCAATGAATGAAATCCCAGTGTAAATTTAGTCAACTTTGATTGGAAACGCGCTTACGAAAAAGTCCGTTTGAAAGTTTAGTGAAATTTGACTCGAAGTTTGCCAATGAACTAAAGTCGTGTGAAAGTTTAGTCAATTTTTATTCGAAATGTGCCAATGGACAAAAATCGAGTGAAATTCAAATCAAATTTGATTGGAAACGTGCCAATGAACAAAATTCATCTGAAAATTTAGTCAAATTTGATGGGAAATGCGCCAACGAACAAATTCAAATGAAATTTTAGACAAATTTGATTTGATACAAGGCCATGAACGAACCCAGGCAAAATTGTAGTCAAATTTGATTGAAAATGATCCAATGAACAAAACTAATGTGAAGTTTTAGTCAAATTTGAATGGAAATGCACCAATGAAAAAATCCACTTGAAAGTTTAGTCAAATTTGATTCGAAATGTGCCAATGAACCAAAGTCATGCGAAATTCTAGTCAAATTTGATTGGAAATGTGCCAATGAACAAAATTCTGATTAAATTTTAGTCAAATTTGATTTGAAATACACGAAGGAAAAAAATTTTGGTGAAATTTTAGTCAAATCACATTAGAAACACGTCAATTTTGAATGGAAAAGCGCTAACGAAAAAATCCGCTTGAAATTTTAGTCAAATTAGATTCGGAATGTGCCAATGAACCAAAGTCAAGTGAAATTCAAGTTAAATTTGTTTGGAACGCATGAATGAACAAAATTCAAATGAAATTTTAGTCAAATTCGAATTGAAAAGCATGAACGAACAAAATACTAGTGAGATTTTAGTCAAATTTGATTAGAAACACGCCAATGAACGAAATCCAAGTGATATTTTAGTCAAATTTGATTGAAAACGTGCGAATGAATCAAACATTGCTGAAATTTTAGTCAAATATGATTGAAAACGCGTCAATGAAAAATATTGAAATGAAATTTTAGTTAAATTTGATTTGATACATGCCAATGAATGAAATCCCAGTGAAAATTTAGTCAACTTTGATTGGAAACGCTCCACTGACCAAAACTCATGTGAAATTTTAGTCAAATTTGAATGAAAACGCGCTTACGAAAAAGTCCACTTGAAAGTTTAGTCAAATTTGACTTGAAATTTGCTAATCATCCAAAGTCGAGTGAAATTCGAGACAATTTTGGTTGGAAGCGCGCTAATGAAAAAAATTCAGATGAAATTTTAGTCAAATTCTATTGGAAACACACTAACGAACAAAATCCTGGTTAAATTTTAGTCAAATTTGATTAGAAACACGCCAATTAACAAAATCCCAATGAAATTTTAGTCAAATTTGATGGCAAATGCTGCAATGAACAAATTAAGATGAAATTTTAGTCAAATTTGATTTGATACATGCCCATGAACGAACCCAAGCAACATTTTAGTTAAATTTGATTGGAAATGCTCAAATGAACAAAGCTCATGTGAAATTCTAGTCAAAATTGAATGGAAACGCACTAACGAAAAAATTCGCTTGAAAGTTTAGTCAAGTTTGATGCGAAATGTGCCAATGAATAAAAGTCGTGTGAAATTCTAGTCAAATTTGATTGGAAACGTGCCAATGAACAAAATCCAGATGAAATTTTAGTTAAATGCGATTTGAAATGCACGAACGAACAAAATTCAAGTGAAATTTTTGTCAAATTTTATTAGAAACACGCCAAAGAACAAAATTTAGCTGAAATTTTAGTCAAATTTGAATGTAATGCGTTATTGAACCGAACTTAGGTGAAATTTTAGGCAAATATGCTTGAATAGAGGCAAATGAGCAAAATCCAAATGAAATTTTAATCAAATTTGATTTGATGCACGCCAATGAATGAAACCCTGGTGAAATTTTAGTCAACTTTGATTGGAAACACTCCAATGACCAAAACTCATGTGAAATTTTAGTCAAATTTGAACGGAAACGTGCTAACGAAAAAATCCACGAAAAAATTTAGTCAAATTTGATTCGAAATGTGCCAATGAACCAAAGTCATGTGAAATTCTAGTTAAATTTGTCTGGAAACGCGCCAATGAAAAAAATCGAGATGAAATTTTAGTCAAATTTGATGGGAAATGAGCCAATGAGCAAATTCAGATGAACTTTTTGTCAAATTTGATTAGATACAAGCCCACGAACTAAACCCATGTGAAATTTTAGTTAAATTTGATTGGAAACGCTCCAATGAACAAAATTCATGTGAAACGCACCAACGAAAAAATCCGCTAGAAAGTTTGGTTAAATTAGATTCGAAATGTGCCAATAAAATAAAGTCGTGCGAAATTCTAGTCAAATTTGATTGAAAACGCACCAATGAACAAAATTTAGATGAAATTTTAATTAAATTCGATTTGAAAAGTACGAACGAACAAAATACTAGTGAAATTTTAGTCAATTTTGATTAGAAACACGTCAAAGAACGAAATCCACGTAATATTTTAGTCAAATTTGATTGAAAACATGCCAATGAATCAAACATAGGTGAAATTTTAGTCAAATTTAAATGTAAACACGCCAATGACCCAAACTTAGATGAAATTTTAGTCAAATCAGATTGAAAACACGCAAATGAACAATATTGAAATGAAATTTTAGTCAAATTTGATTGATACATGCCAATGAATGAAATCCCACTGAAAATTTAGTCAACTTTGATTGGAAACGCTCCACTAACCAAAACTCATGTGAAATTTTAGTCAAATTTGAATGGAAACGCGCTTACTAAAAAGTTCGCTTGAAAGTTTAGTCAAAATTGACTTGAAATTTGCCAATGAACCAAAGTCGTGTGAAATTCTAGACAATTTTGATTGGAAGCGCGCTAATGAAAAAATTCAGTTGAAATTTTAGTCAAATTCTATTGGAAACACAATAACGAACAAAATTCTAGTGAAATTTTAATCAAATTTGATTTGAAACACGCCAATTAACAAAATCCCAATGAAATTTTAGTCAAATTTGATTGGAATCGCGCCAATAAACCAAGCCCATGTGAAATTTAGTCAAATTTGATGGCAAATGCTACAACGAACAAGTTAAGATGAAATTTAAGTCAAATTTGATTTGATACAAGCCCATGAACGAACCCAGACAAAATTTCAAAATTTGATTGGAAATGCTCAAATGAACAAAGCTCATGTGAAATTTTAGTCAAATTTGAATGGAAACGTGCCAATGAAAAAATTCGCTTGAAAGTTTAGTCAAGTTTGATGCGAAATGTGCCAATGAATAAAAGTTGTGTGACATTCTAGTCAAATTTGATTGGAAACGCGCCAATGAACAAAATTCAGATGAAATTTTAGTTAAATTCGATTTGGAATGCACGAATGAACAAAATTCAGGTGAAATTTTTGTCAAATTCTATTAGAAACACGCTAAAGAATGAAATTCAGCTGAAATTTTAGTGAAATTGATTGACAACTCGCCAATGAGCCAAATTTAGGTGAAATTTTAGTCAAATTTGAATGTAAATGCATCATTGAATCGAACTTAGGTGAAATTTTAGGCAAATCTGCTTGAATACGGGCTAATGAACAAAATCCAAATGAAATATTAATCAAATTTGATTTGATACACACCAATGAATGAAACTCTGGTGAAATTTTAATCAACTTTGATTGGAAACACTCCAATGACCAAAACTCATGTGAAATTTTAGTCAAATTCGAATGGAAACGCGCTAACGAAAAAATACGCTAGAACATTTTGTCAAATTTGATTCGAAATGTGCCAATGAACCAAAGTCATGTGAAATTCTAGTCAAATTTGACTGGAAACGCGCCAATAAAAAAATCGAGATGAAATTTTAGTCAAATTTGATGGGAAATACGCCAATGAATAAATTCCTGTGAAACGCGCCAACGAAAAAATCCGCAAGAAAGTTTGGTCAAATAAGATTCGAAATGTACCAATAAAATAAACTCATGGGAAATTTTAGTCAATTTTGATTGGAAACGCACCAATGAACAAAATTTAGATGAAATTTTAGTTAAATTCAACTTGAAAAGTACGAACGAACAAAATACTTGTGAAATTTTAGTCAAATTTGATTAGAAACACGCGAAAGAACGAAATCCAAGTGATAATTTAGTCAAATTTGATTGAAAACGTGCCAATGAATCAAACATAGGTGAAATTTTAGTCAAATTTGAATGTAAACGCGCCAATGAACCAAACTTAGATGAAATTTTAGTCAAATTAGATTGAAAATGCGCAAATGAACAATATCCAGGTGAAATTTTAGTCAAATTTGATTTGATATATGCCAATGAATGAAATTCCAGTGAAAATTTAGTCAACTTTGATTAGAAACGCTCCACTGACCAAAACTCATGTGAAATTTTAGTCAAATTTGAATGGAAACGCGCATACAAAAAAGTCCGCTTGAAAGTTTAGGCAAAGTTGACTCAAAATTTGCCAATGAACCAAAGTCTTGAGAAAGTTTAGTCAAATTTGATTCGAAATGTGCTAATGAACCAAAGTCGTGTGAAATTCTAGTCAAATTTGATCGGAAATGCGCCAATGAACAAAATCCAGAATTAATTTTAGTTAAATTCGATTTGAAATGCACAAACGAACAAAATTTCGGTGAAATTTTGTCAAATTACATTAGAAACACGTCAGATTTGAATGGAAAAGCACCAACGAAAAAATTCGTTTGAAAATTTAGTCAAATTAGATTTGAAATGTGCCAATTATTCTAGTCAAATTTGTTTGGAAACGTGCGAATGAACAAAATTCAAATGAAATTTTAGCCAAATTCGATTTGAAAAGCATGAATGAACAAAATACTAGTGAAATTTTAGTCAAATTTGATTAGAAACAGGCCAATTAACAAAATCCAGGTGATATTTTAGTCAAATTTGATTGAAAACGTGCCAATGAATCAAACTTTGGTCAAATTTTAGTCAAATTTGAATGTAAACACACCAATGAACCAAACTTAGGTGAAATTTTAGTCAAATATGATTGAAAACGCGCCAATGAACAATATTCATATGAAATTTGAGTCAAATTTGATTTGATACATGCCAATGAATGAAATCCTTGTGAAAATTTAGTCAACTTTGATTGGAAACGCTCCACTGACCAAAACTCATGTGAAATTTTAGTAAAATTTGAATGGAAATGCTCTTACGAAAAAGTCTGCTTGAAAGTTTAGTCAAATTTGACTTGAAATTTTCCAATGAACCAAAGTCGTGTGAAATTCTAGACAAATTTTGATTGGAACGCGCTAATGAAAAAAATTCAGATGAAATTTTAGTCAAAATTGATTGGAAACGCACTAAAGAACAATATCCTGGTGAAATTTTAGTCGAATTTGATTAGAAACACGCAAATTAACAAAATCCCAACGAAATTTTAGACAAATTTGATTGGAATCGCGCTAATGAACTAAGCCCATGTGAAATTTTAGTCAAATTTGATGACAAATGCTGCAACGAACAAATTAAAATGAAATTTTAGTCAAATTTATTTTGATACAAGCCCATTATGAACCTAGGCAAAATTTTAGTCAAATTTGATTGGAAACGCTCAAATGAGCAAAGCTCATATGAAATTTTAGTCAAATTTGAATGGAAACACGCCAACGAAAAAATTCACTTGAAAGTTTAGTCAAGTTTGATTCAAAATGTGCCATTAAATAAAAGTCGTGCGAAATTCTAGTCAAATTTGATTGGAAACGCGCTAAAGAACAAAATCCAGATGAAATTTTAGTTAAATTCGATTTGAAACGCACGAACGAACAAAATTCCAATGAAATTTTTGTCAAATTTTATTAGAAACAGGCCAATGAACGAAATCCAGCTGAAATTTTAGTCAAATTTGATTGAAAACTCGCCAACGAACCAAATTTAGATGAAATTTTAGTAAAATTTGAATGTAAACGCGTCATTGAACCGAACTTAGGTGAAATTTTAGGCAAATTTGCTTGAATACAGGCTAATGAACAAAATCCAAATGAAATTTTAGTCAAATTTGATTTGATACACACCAATAAATGAAACCTTGGTGAAATTTTAGTCAACTTTGATTGGAAACACTCCAATGACCAAAACTCATGTGAAAGTTTAGTCAAATTCGAACAAAAAGGCGCTAACGAAAAAATCTGCTAGAAAATTTAGTCAAATTTGATTCGAAATGTGCCAATGAACCAAAGTCGTGTAAAATTCTAGTCAAATTTGACTTGAAACGTGCCAATGAACAAATTCAGATGAAATTTTAGTCAAATTTGATTAGATACAAACCCTTGAACAAAATACGGGTGAAATTTTAGTCAAATTTGATTGGAAATGCTCCAATGAACAAAATTCATGTGAAACGGCCAATGAAAAAATCCGCTAGAAAGTTTGGTCAAATTGGATTAGAAATGTGCCAATAAAATAACGTCATGCGAAATTCTAGTCAAATTTGATTGGAAACACAGCAACTAACAAAATCCAGATGACATTTTAGTTAAATTCGATTTGAAAAGTACGAACGAATAAAATACTGGTGAAATTTTAGTCAAATTTGAATAGAAACACGCCAACGAACGAAATTCAAGTGATATTTTAGTCAAATTTGATTGAAAACGTGGGAATGATTCAAATTTAGGTGAAATTTTAGTCAAATTTGAATGTAAACGCGCAAATGAACCAAACTTAGATGAAATTTTATTCAAATCTGATTGAAAACGCGCAAATGAACAATATTCAGATGAAATTTCAGTCAAATTTGATTCGATACACATCAATGAATGAAATCCTAGTGAAAATTTAGTCAACTTTGATTGGAAATGCTCCACTGACAATAACTCATGTGAAATTTTAGTCAAATTTGAATTGAAACGCGCTTACGAAAAGTTCGCTTGAAAGTTTAGTCAAATTTGACTCGAAATTTGCTAATGAACCAAAGTCGTGTGAAATTCTAGACAATTTTTATTGGAAATGCGCTAATGAAAAAAATTCAGATCAAATTTTAGTCAAATTCTATTGGAAATGCACTGACGAACAAAATTATGGTGAAATTTTAGTCAAATTTGATTGGAATCGTGCCAATGAACCAAGCCTATGTGAAATTTTAGTCAAATTTGATGGGACACGCGGCAACGAACAAATTAAGATGAAATTTTAGTCAAATTTGATTTGATACAAGCCCATGAATGAACCCAGGCAAAATTTTAGTCAAATTTGATTGGAAATGCTCAAATGAACAAAGCTCATGTGAAATTTTAGTCAAATTTGAATGGAAATGCGCCAATGAAAAAATCCGCTTGAAAGTTTAGTCAAGTTTGATTTGAAATGTGCCAATGAATAAAAGTCATGTGATATTCTTGTCAAATTTGATCGAAAAAATGCTAATGAACAAAATCCAGATGAAATTTTTGTCAAATTCGATTTGAAATGCACAAACGAACAAAATTCTGATGAAATTTTTGTCAAATTTTATTAGAAACATGCCAATGAACGAAATCCAGCTGAAATTTTAGTCAAATTTGATTGAAAACTCGCCAATGAACCAAATTTAGGTGAAATTTTAGTCAAATTTGATGTGATAAATGCCAATGAATGAAACCCTAGTGAAATTTTAGTTAACTGTGATTGGAAACACTCCAATGACCAAAACTCATGTGAAATTTTAGTCGAATTCGAATAAAAACGCGCTAACGAAAAAATCCACTAGAAAATTTAGTCAAATTTGATTCGAAATGTGCCAATGAACCAAAGTCATGTGAAATTCTAGTCAAATTTGACTAGAAACGCGCCAGTGAAAAAATTGAAATGAAATTTAAGTGAAATTTGATGGGAAACATGCCAATGAACAAATTCATATGAAATTTTAGTCAAATTTGATTAGATACAAATCCATGAACGAAACCCAGGTAAAACTTTAGTCAAATTTGATTGGAAATACTTTGATGAACAAAACTCGTGTGAAAGGCGCCAACAAAAAAAATCCGCCAGAAAGTTTGGTCAAATTAGATTTGAAATGTGCCAATAGAGTAAAGTTGTGCAAAATTCTAGTCAAATTTGATTGGAAACGTACCAATGAACAAAATTCAGATGAAATTTTAGTTAAATTCGATTTGAAAAGTATGAACGAACAAAATACTAGTGAAATTTTAGTCAAATTTGATTGAAAATGTGCCAATGAATCGAACTTAGGTGAAATTTTAGTCAAATTTGAAGTAAACGCGCCAATGAACCAAAATTCGATGAAATTTTTGTCAAATTTAATTGAAAACGTGCAAATGAACAATATTCAGATGAAATTTTAGTCAAATTTGATTTGATACAGGCTAATGAATGAAATCCCAGTGAAAATTTAGTCAACTTTGATTGAAAACGCTCCACTGGCCAAAACTCATGTGAAATTTTTGTCAAATTAGAATGGAAACGCGCTTACAAAAATGTCTGCTTGAAAGTTTAGTCAAATTTAACTCTAAATTTGCCAATGAACCAAAGTCCTATGAAAGTTTAGTCAAATTTGATTGGAAACACGCTAATGAACAAAATTCAGATGAAATTTTAGTCAAATTTGATGGGAAATGTACCAACGAACAAATTCAGATGAAATTTTAGTCAAATTTGATTTGATACAAGCCCAGGCAAAATTGTATTCAAATTTGACTGTAAATGCTCCCATAAACAAAACTAATATGGAATCTTAGTCAAATGTGAATGGAAACGCGCCAACGAAAAAATCCACTTCAAAGTTTAGTCAAATTTGATTCGAAATGTGCCAATGAACCAAAGTCGTGTGAAATTCTAGTCAAATTTGATTGGAAACGTGCTAATGAACAAAATCCAGATGAAATTTTAGTCAAATTCGATTTGAAATGCATGAACGAAAAAAATTTTGGTGAAATTTTTGTCAAATTTTATTAGAAACAAGCCAATGAACGAAATCTAGATGAAATTTTAGTCGAATTTGATGGAAAACATGCCAACGAACAAATTCAAATGAAATTTTAGTCAAATTTGATTTGATACAAGCCCATGGACGAACCCAAGCAAAATTGTAGTCAAATTTGAATGGAAATGCTCCAATGAGCAGAACTAATATGAAATTTTAGTCAAATTTGAATGGAAATGCGCTAACATAAAAATCCACTTGAAAGTTTAGTCAAATTTGATTCGAAATGTGCCAATGAACCAAAGTCATGTGAAATTCTAGTCAAATTTGATTGGAAATGGGCCAATGAACAAAATCCAGATTTAATTTTAGTCAAATTCGATTTGAAATGCACGAATGAAAAAAATTTTGGTGAAATTTTAGTCAAATCACATTAGAAACACGTCAAATTTGAATGGAAAAACACCAACTAAAAAATCCGCTTGAAAATTTAGCCAAATTAGATTCGAAATGTGCCAATGAACCAAAATCAAGTGAAATTCTAGTCAAATTCGCTTGGAAACGCGCGAATGAACAAAATTCAAATGAAATTTTAGTCAAATTCGATTTGAAAAGCACGAACGAACAAAACACAAGCGAAATTTTAGTCAAATTTGATTAGAAACACACCAATGAACGAAATCCATGTGATATTTTCAGTCAAATTTGTTTGAAAATGTGCCAATACACCAAACTTAAGTGAAATTTTAGTCAAATTTCAATGTAAACGCGCCAATGAACAATAGCCAGATGAAATTTTAGTTAAATTTGATTTGATACACACCAGTGAATGAAACCCTGGCAAAATTTTAGTCAACTTTGATTCGAAACGCTCTAATGACCAAAACTCATGTGAAATTTTAGTCAAATTTCAATGGAAACATGCTAGCGAAAAAATTCCTTGAAAGTTTAGTCAAATTTGACTCGAAATTTGCCAATGAACCAAAGTCCTGTGAAATTGTAGTCAAATTTGATTGGAAACGTGCTAATGAACAAAATTCTGATGAAATTTTAGTCAAATTTGATTGGAAATACACTAACGAACAAAGTCCTGGTGAAATTTTTGTCAGATTTGATTAAAAACACACCAATTAACAAAGTTATCGTGAATTTCAGTCAAATTTGATTAGAATCACTCCAACAAATAAATTCAGATGAAGTTTTAATCAAATTTGATTTGGTACAAGCCCATGAACGAGCCCAGACAAAATTTTAGTCAAATTTGATTGGAAATGCTCCAATGAACAAAACTCATGTGAAATTATAGCCAAATTTGAAAGGAAATGTGCCAATGAACCAAAGTCGTGTGAAATTCTAGTCAAATTTGGCTGGAAACGCGCCAATGAACAAAATTCAGATGAAATTTAAGTCAAGTTCGATATGAAATGCACGAACGAACAAAACCTGGAGAAATTTTAGTAAAATTTGATTGAAAACGTGCCAATGAACACAACTCGTGTGAAATTTTAGTAAAATTTGATTGGAAACATCCCCAACGAAAAAAACTCACCTGAAATTTTGTTTAAATTTGATTCAAAATATGCCAATAAACCAAAGTCAAGGGAAATTTTAGTCAAATTTGATTGGAAAAGCGCCAATGAACCAAACTCAAGGAAACTTTTCATCAAATTTGATTGGAAAAGCGCCAATTAACAAATTTCAGGTGAAATTTTAGTCAAATTTGATTACAAGTGCTCTAACGAACTAAATCCTTGTGAAATTTTAGTCAAATTTGATTAGAAACGCGCTAATAAACTAAATCTCGATGAAATTTTAATCAAATTTGATTGGAAACACTCCAATGAAACAAGCCCACGTGAAATTTTAGTCAAATTTGATTGAAAACGTGCTAACGAATGAAACTCGGATGAAATTTTAGTTGAGTTTTATTGAAACGCACTAACGAGCAAAATCCTGGTGAAATTTTAGTCAAATTTGATTAGAAACTCACCAATGAACTAAATCTCGATGAAATTTTAAACAAATTTGATTGGAAACACGCCAATGAATCAAACCCACGTGAATTTTAGTCAAATTTGATTGAGAACGAGCTAACAAACGAAATTCAGATGAAATTTTAGTTGAGTTTTATTGAAACGCACTAACGAGCAAAATCCTGGTGAAATATATCCCAATGAAATTTTGGTCAAAATTGATTAGAAACGCACCAATGAACCAAGCTTGTGTGAAAATTTAGTCGAATTTGATGGGAAACATGACAACGAACAAATTCAGATTAAATTTTAGTCAAGTTTGATTGGAAACGCTCTAATGAACAAAACTCATGTGAAATTTTAGTCAAATTTGAATGGATACACACCAGTGAAAAAATCTGCTTGAAAGTTTAGTCAAATTTGATTAGAAATGTGCCAATGAACCAAAGTCGTGTGAAATTCTAGACAAATTTGATTGGAAACACGGTAATGAACAAAATTCAGATGAAATTATAGTCAAATTCGATTTGAAATGCACGAATGAACAAAATCCTGGTGAAATTTTAGTCAAATTTGATCAGAAACACGCTAATGAACAAAATCCAAGCGAAATTTTAGTCAAATTTGTTCGAAAACGCTCCAATGAACAAAACTCATGTGAAATTTTAATCAAATTTGATTGAAAACGTGCCAATGGAAAAAACCCGCTTGAAATTCTTTTAAAATTTGATTCGAAATGTGCCAATGAACCATTGTCATGGGAAATTTTAGTCAAATTTGATTGGAAATATGCCAATGAACCAAACTCAGGTGAAATTTTCATCAAATTTGATGGAAAACGCGCCAATGAACAAAATTCAGATGAAATTTTAGTCAAATTTGGTTGGAAATGCTCTAACAAACTAAATCCTTGTGAGATTTTAGTCAAATTACATTAGAAACGAGCCAATGAACTAAATCCTGATGAAATTTTAATCAAATTTGATTGAAAACGCACTAATGAACAAAATGTAGATGAATTTTAGTCGAGTTTGATTTGAAATGCATTAATGAACAAAATCCAAGCGAAATTTAGTCAAATTTGATCAGAAACTCGCCAATGAACTAAATACCAGTGAAATTTTAGTCAAATTTGATTAAAAACGCGCCAATGAACCAAACCCTTGTGAAAGTTTAGTCAAATTTGATTGGAAACGTGCCGACGAAAATACTCGCATGAAATTGTAGTCAAATTTGATTCGAAATGTGCCAATGAACCAAAGTCATGTGAAATTTTAATCAAATTTGAATGTAAACGCGCCAGTGAACCAAACTTAGGTGAAATTTTAGTCAAATTTGATTGAAAACGTGCCAATAAACAAAATTCAGATGAAAATTCAATCAAATTTGATTTGATACGCGCTAATGAATATAACCCTGGTGAAATTTTATTCAACTTTAATTCGAAACGCTCCAAAATTCATGTGAAATTTTAGTCAAATTTGAATAGAAGCGCCCAACGAAAAAATTCGCTTGAATGTTTTGTCAAATTTAATTCGAAATGTGCTAATGAAGCAAAGTCGTGTGCAACTCTAATCGAATTCGATTGGAAACTTGCCAATGGACAAAATCCAGATGAAATTTTAGTCAAATTCGATTGGAAACACACTAACGAACAAAATTTTAGTGAAATTTTAGTTAAATTTTATTAGAAACATGCCAATTAACAAAATTCTGATAAAATTATAGTTAAATTTGAATAAAAACGCTCTAACAAAAAAATCACTTGAAATTTAGTCAAATTTGTGTTGAAATGTGCCAATGAACCAGAGTCGTGTGAAATACTAGTCAAATTTGATTGGAAACGCGCCAATGAGCAAAAGTCCTATGAAATTTTAGTCAAATTCGATTGGAAACGCACTATTGAAAAAAAATCCTTGGGAAATTTTAGTCAAATTTGATTAGAAACACTCCAATTAACCAAATCCCGGTAAAATTGTAGTCAAATTTGATTTAAATCGCGCCAATGAACCAAGCCCATGTGAAATTTTAGTCAAATTTGATGGGAAACGTGCCAACAAACAAATTCAGATGAAATTTTAATCAAATTTGATTTGATACAAGTTCATGAACGAATCTAGTCAAAATTTTAGTCAAATTTGAATGGAAGCGCTCCGATGAAAAAACTCACTTGATGATTTAGTCAAATTTGATTCAAAATGTGCCAATGAATCAAAGTCCTGTGAAATTCTAGTCAAATTTGACCAGAAATGTGCCAACGAACAAAATTTTTTGATTTGAAACACATGAATGAACAAAATTCTAGTGAAATTTTAGTCAAATTTGATTGGAAACATGCCCATGAATGAAATCTAGGTGAAAATTTAGTCAAATTTGATTGAAAATGCGCCAAAGAACAAAAGTCATGAGAAATTTTAGTCAAATTTGATTGGAAACGTGCCAACCAAAAAACCCGCTTTAAATTTTATTTAAATTTGATTAGAAATGTGCCAATGAACTAAAGGCATGGGAAATTTTAGTCAAATTTGATTGGAAACGTGCCAACGAACCAAATTCAGGTGAAATTTTCATCAAATTTGATTGGAAACATGCCAATGAACAAAATTCAGGTGATATTTTAGTCAAATTTGATTGGAAATGCTCTAACAAACAAAATTCTTGTGAAATTTTAGTCAAATTTGATTGGAAACATGCCAATAAACTAAATTCCGATAAAATTTTAATCAAATTTGATTGGAAACGCAACAGTGAACTAAACCCATGTGAAATTTTAGTCAAATTTAATTGAAAACGTGCCAATAAACAAAATGCAGATGAAATTTTAGTTGAGTTTGATTTGAAAGGCACTAACGAACAAAATCCTAGTGAAATTTGATTAGAAACTCACCAATGAACTAAATTTCGGAGAAATTTTAGTCAAATTTGATTAGATGCGCACCATTGGTCCAAACCCTTGTGAAATTTTAGTCAAATTTGATTGAAAACGTGCAAACAAAGCAACTCGCATGAAATTGTAGTCAAATTTAATTCAAAATGTGCCAATGAATCAAAGTCATATGAAATTTTAGTCAAATTACAGTGTAAACTCGCCAATGAACAAAATTAGGATGAAATTTTAGCCAAATTTAATTTGATATATGCCGATGAATGAAACCCTGGCAAAATTTTAGTCAACTTTGATTAGAAACGCTCCAATAATCAAAACTCATGTGAAATTTTAGTCAAATTTGAATGAAAAAGCGCCAACCAAAAAATCAGCTTGAAAGTTCAGTTAAATTTGATTCGAAATATGCCAATGAACCAAAGTCGTGTGAAATTCTAGTCAAATTTGACAGGAAACGCGCCAATGAACAAAATTCTGATAAAATTTCAGTCAAATTCGATTTGAAACTCACGAACGAATAAAATTCTGGCGAAATTTTGGTCAAATTTGATTAGAAACACGCCAACGAACGAAATCCAATAGAAATTTTAGCCAAATTTGATTGAAAACGGGCTAATGAACAAAACTCATGTGAAATTTTAGTCAAATTTGATCAGAAACGCGCCAACAAAAAATTTCAGTTGAAAGTTTTGAAAAAATTTGATTCAAAATGTTCCAATGAACTAAAGTCGTGTGAAATTCTAGTCAAATTTAATTGGAAACATGCTAAGCAACAAAGTCCAGATGAAATTTTAGTCAAATTTGATTGGAAATACACTAATGAACAATATCCTGGTGAAATTTTAGTCAAATTTGATTAGAAACGCACCAATTAACAACATCCTGATGAAATTTTAGTCAAATTTTATTGGAATTACGCCAACAAACCAAACCCGTGTGAAATTTTAGTCAAATTTGATAGGAAACTCGTAAATGAACAAATACAAATGAAATTTTAGATACAAGCCCATGAACGAACCCAGGCGAGATTTTAGTCAGATTTGATTGGAAATGCTCCAATGAACAAAGGTCATGTGAAATTTTAGCCACATTTGAATGGAAACGTGCCAACGAAAATATTTGCTTGAAAGTTTAGTCATATTTGATTCGAAATGTGCCAATGAACCAAAGTCGTGTGAAATTCTAGTCAAATTTAATTGGAAACGCGCCAATGAACAAAATTCAGATGAAATTTAAGTCAAATTCGATTTGAAACGCATGAACGAACAAAATTCTAGTAAAATTTTGGTCGAATTTGATTAGAAACACGCTAATGAACGAAATTCAGGTGAAATTTTAGTCAAATTTATAGCATTCCAATGTACAAAACTCATCTAAAATTTTAGTCAAATTTGATTGAAAATGTATCTACGAACAAAATGCAGATAAAATTTTAGTCGAGTCTGATTTAAAACGCTCTAATAAACAAAATCCTGGCAAAATTTTAGACAAATTTGATTAGAAACTCGCCAATGAACTAAATCCCGGTGAGATTTTAGTCAAATTTGATTGGAACCTTGCCAATGAACCAAACTCTAGTGAAATTTTAGTCAAATTCAAAACGTGCCAACGAAAATACCCACATGAAATTGTAGTCAAATTTGATTCGAAATGTGCCAATGAATCAAAGTCATGTGAAATTTTAGTCAAATTTGAATGTAAACACACCAATGAACCAAATTTAGGTGAAATTTTAGTCAAATCTGATTAAAAATGTGTCAATGAACAAAATTCAGATGAAATTTTAGTCAAATTCGATTTGATACAAATTTTAGTCAAATTCGATTTGATACATGCCAATAAATGAAACCCTGGTGAAATTTTAGTCAATTTTGATTGGAAACACTCCAATGACCAAAACTTATGTGAAATATTTGTTAAATTTGAATGGAAACATGCCAACAAAAAAATTCGCTTGAAAGTTTTGGCAAATTTGATTCGAAATGTGCCAATGAACCAAAGTCATGTGCAATTCTAATCAAATTCTATTGGGAACGTGCCAATGAACAAAATTCAAATAAAATTTTAGTCAAATTCAATTGGAAACACGCTAACGAGCAAAATTCTAGCAAAATTTTAGTCAAATTTGATTAGAAACACGCCAAATAACAAAATTCAGGTAAAATTTCAGTCAAATTTGAATGAAAATGTGCCAACAATTCGTTTGAAATTTAGTCAAATTTGATTCGTGTGAAATACTTGTCAATTTTGATTGGAAACGCACCAATGAGCAAAATTCAAATGAAATTTTAGTCAAATTTGATTGGAAATGCACTACTGAACAAAATCCTTGTGAAATTTTAGCCAAATTTGATTAGAAGCGCTCCAATTAACCAAATTCCGGTGGAATTGTAGTCAAATTTGATTGGAATCACGCTAATGAACCAAACCCAAGTGAAATTTTAGTCAAATTTGATGGGAAACATGCCAACGAACAAATTCAAATGAAATTTTAGTTAAATTTGATTTAATACAAGCCCATGAACGAACCTAGGTGAAGTTTTAGTCAAATTTGATTGGAAATACTCCCATGAACAAAACTCTTGTGAAATTTTAGTCAAATTTGAATGGAAACGTGCCAACGAAAAAATCTGCTTGAATGCTTAGTCATATTTGATTCGAAATGTGCCAATGAAACAAAGTCATGTGAAATTTTAGTCAAATTTTATTGGAAACAGGCCAATGAACCAAACTCAAGTGAAATTTTGATCAAATTTAACTGAAAAAGTACCAATGAACAAAATCTAGATGAAATATTAGTCAAATTTGATGTAAAACGCACTAACGAAAAAAATCCTAGTCAAATTTTAGTCAAATTTGATTAGAAACATGCCAATGAACTAAATCCCAGGGAAACTTTAGCTAAATTTTAATGAAAACGCTCCAATAAACTAAACCCATGAGAAATTTTAGTAAAATTTTATTAGAGACTCGCCAACGAAGAAAATTCAGATGAAATTTTAGTCAAATTTTATTTGATACACGTCAATGAACGAAATTCAGGAGAAATTTTAGCTAAATTTGATTTGAAACGCGCTAACGAAAAAATTGGCTTGAAGTTTTAGTCAAATTTGATTTGATACAAACCCATGAACGAAATCCAGGTAAAATTTTAGACATATTTGATTGGAAACGCTCCAATAATCAAGACTCATGCGAAATTTTAGTCGACCTTGAATGGAAACACGCCAACGAAAAAATTCCCTTGAAAGTTTAGTCAAATTTGATTCAAAATGTGCCAATGAACCAAAATCATGTGAAATTTTAGTCAAATTTTATTGGAAACGGGCCAATGAACCAAACTCACGTGAAATTTTGATCAGATTTGACTAAAGAAGCGCCAATGAACAAAATCCAAATGAAATCTTAGTCAAATTTGATGTAAAACGTAGTAACAAACAAAATCCTAGTGAAATTTTAGTCAAATTTGATTAGAAACATGCCAATGAGCTAAATCCTAGGGAAACTTTTGTTAAATTTTATTGGAAATGCACCAATGAACCAAATCCATGGGAAATTTTAGTAAAATTTAATTGGAGACACGCCAACGAAGAAAATTCAGATGAAATTTTAGTTAAATTTTATTTGATACACGCCAATGAACAAAATCCCTGTGAAATTTTAGCCAAATTTAATTTGAAATGAGCCAATGAAAAAATCAGCAAGAAATTTTAGTCAAATTTGATTTGATGCAAGCCCATGAACAAAATTCAGGTGAAATTTTAGACATTTGATTGGAAACGTTCTAATGACCAAAACATATGCAAAATTTTAGTCGAATTTGAATGGAAACTCGCCAACGAAAAAATTCCCTTGAAAGTTTAGTCAAATTTGATTCAAAATGTGCCAATGAACCAAAGTCGTGTGAAATTCTAGTCAAATTTCATTTGCAACGCTCCAATGAACAAAATTAAGATGAAATTTTAGTCAAATTCGATTTGAGACGCACGAAAGAACAAATTTTGGCGAAATTTGATTAGAAACACACCAATGAATGAAATCTAGGTGAAATTCTAGTCAGATTTGATTTAAAACCCGCCAATAAACAAAACTCATTTGAAATTTTAGTCAAATTTGATTGGAAACGTGCCAACGAAAAAATTCGCTTGAAATTTGATTCAAATTTGATTCAAAATGTGCCAATGAGCCAAAGTCACGGGAAACTTTATTCAAATTTGATTGGAAACGCGTCAATGAACGAAATTCATATGAAATTTTAGTCAAATTTGATTGTAAATGCACTAACGAACAAAATCCTTGTGAAATTTTAGTCAAATTTCATTAGAAATGTGTCTATGAGCTAAATCCCGACGAAATTTTAATCAAATTCGATTGGAAACGTGCCATTGAATCAAAGTCACGTGAAATTTTCTTCAAATTTGATGGGAAACGTGCCTATGAACAAAATCCAGGTGAAATTTTAGCCAATTTTAATTGAAAATGCTTGGACGAACTAAATCATTGGGAAATTTTAGCCAAATTTGATTAGAAATGCACCAATGAACTAAATTCGAATGAAATTTTAATCAATTTGACTGGAAACGCACCAATGAACCAAACCTATGAGAAATTTTAGTTGAATTTGATTGAAAACGTGCCAATGAACAAAATGCAGGTGAAATTTTAGTCTAGTTTGATTTGTAACGCACTAACGAACAAAATCGTAGTGAAACTTTAGTCAATTTTGATTAGAAGCTCGCCAATGAACTAAATTTCGATGAAATTTTAGTCAAATTTGATTGAAAATGTACTAATGAACCAAACCCTTATAAAATTTTAGTCAAATTTGATTGAAAATGTACCAACACAAAAATCCGCATGTAATTGTAGTTAAATTTGATTAGAAATTTGCCAATGAACCAAACTTAGGTGAAATTTTAGTCAAATTTGAATGTAACACGCCAATGAACCAAACTTAGGCGAAATTTTAGTCAAATCTGATTGAAAACGCGCCAATGAACAGTATCCAGATGAAATTTTAGTTAAATTTGATTTGATACACGCCAATGAATACAATCCTAGTAAAATTTTAATCAACTTTAATTGGAAATGCTCCAATGACCAAAACTCATGTGAAATTTTAGTTAAATTTGCGTGGAAATGCGCTAATAATGAAAAAACCCGCTAGAAAGTTTAGTCAAATTTGATTCGAAATGTGCCAATGAACCAAAGTCAAGTGAAATTCTAATGAAATTTGATTGGGAACGCGCCAATGAACAAAATCCAAATGAAATTTTAGTCAAATTCGATTGGAAGTTCACTAACGAACATAATCCTGGTGAAAGTTTAGTCAAATTTGATTAGAAACACGCCAATTTAAAAAATTTCGATGAAATTTTTGTCAAATTTCATTGGAATCACGCTAATGAACCAAATCTGTGTGAAATTTTAGTCGAATTTGATGGGAAACGTACCAACGAACAAATTCAGATGAATTTTAGTCAAATTTGATTTGATACAAGCACACGAATGAACCCAAGCGAAATTTTAGCCAAATTTGATTGGAAAAGCTCCGATGAACAAAATTCATGTGAACTTTTAGTCAAATTTGAATGGAAACGAGCCAACGAAAAAATCCACTCGAAAGTTTAGTCAAATTTGATTCGAAATGCACCTATGAACCAAAGTCGAGTGAAATTCTAGTCATATTGGATTGGAAAGTGCCAATAAACGAAATTCAGATGAAATTTTAATCAAATTCGATTTGAGATGCACGAACGAACAAAATCCTGGTGAAATTTTAGTTAAATTTGAGTAAAAACACGCCAACGAACGAAATCCCGATGAAATTTTAGTCAAATTTGATTGAAAATGCGCCAATGAACAAAACTCATGTGAAATTTTAGTCAAATTTGATTGGAAACGCGCCAACAAAAAAACCCAAGAAATTTTATTTAAATTTGATTCAAAATGTGCCAATGAACCAAAGTCATGAGAAATTTTAGTTAAATTTGATTGGAAACACGCCAATGAACAAAACTCAGGTGAAATTTTTGTCAAATTTGATGGGACACGCCAATGGACAAAATTCAGGTGAAATTTTAGTCAAATTTGATTGGAGATGCTCTAACGAATAAAATCCTTGTGAAATTTTAGTCATATTTGATTAGAAACGTACTAATGAATTAAATCCTAGTGAAATTTTAATCAAATTTGATTGGAAACGCGCCAATGAACCAAACCCATGTGACATTTTAGTCAAATTTGATAGAAATGTGCCAAATGAACAAAATGCAGATGAAATTTTAGTCAAGTATGATTCAAAATGTACTAACAAACAAAATCCTACTGAAATTTTAGTCAAATTTCATTAAAAACTCACCAATGAACTGATTCTCGTTGAAATTTTAGTCAAATTTGATTGGAAACGTGCTAACGAAAAAATCCACATGAAATTGCATTCAAATTTGATTCGAAATGTGCCAATGAGCCAAAGTCCTTGAAAATTTAGTTAAATTTGAATGTAAAGGTGCCCATGAACCAAATTTAGGTGAAATTTTAATCAAATCTGATTGAAAACGTGCCAATGAACAAAATTCAGATGAAAATTTAGTCAAATTTGATTTGATGCATGGCAATGAATGAAACCCTGGTGAAATTATAGTCAACTTTGATTGGAAACGCTCCAATGACCAAAAGTCATGTGAAATTTTAGTTAAATTTGAATGAAAACGTGCCAACGAAAAAATCGGCTTGATAGTTTAGTCAAATTTGATTCGAAATGTGACAATAAACCAAAGTCATGTGAAATTCTAGCCAAATTTGACTGAAAACAAACCAATGAACAAAATTCAGATGAAATTTCAGCCAAATTCAATTTGAAACTTATGAACGAACAAAAGTCTTGTGAAATTTTTGCAAAATTTGATCAGAAACACGCCAATGAACGAAATCCAGGCGAAATTTTAGCCAAATTTAATTGAAAACGCGCCAATGAACAAAACTCATGTCAAATTTTAGTCAAATTTAATTGGAAACGCGACAATAAAAAAATTTCGCTTGAAAGTTTAGAAAAAATTTGATTCGAAATGTGCCAACGAACTAATGTCATGTGAAATTTTAGTCAAATTTGATTGGAAATGCCCCAATGAGCAAAATTCAGATGAAATTTTAGTCAAATTCGATTGGAAATGCACTAACGAACAATATCCTGGTGAAATTTTAGTCAAATTTGATTAAAAACACGCCAATTAACAAAATCTCAGGGAAATTTCAAACAAATTTAATTGGAATCGTGCCAATGAACTAAACTAGTTTAGTCATATTTGATGGAAAACGCGCAAACGAGAAATTTAGATGAAATTTTAGTCAAATTTGATTAGAAACGCTCCAATGAACAAAACACATGCGAAATGTTAGTGAAATTTGAATGGAAATGCGCTAACGAAAAAATTCACTTGAAAGTTTTGTCAAATTTGATTCGAAATGTGCCAATGAACCAAATTCGTGTGCAATTCTAATCAAATTTGATTGGAAACGCTCCAATGAATAAAATCCAAATAAAATTTTAGTCAAATTCGATTGGAAACGCACTAACAAACAAAATCCTGGTGAAATTTTAGTCAAATTTGATAAGAAACACGTCAATTAACAAAATCCTGTTAAAATTTAAGTCAAATTTAAATGGAAACGTTCCAACGAAAAAATTCACTTGAAATTCAGTCAAATTTGATTCGAAATGTGCCAATGAACCAAAGTCGTGTGAAGTACTAGTCAAATTTGATTGGAAATATGCCAATGAGTAAAATTCAGATGAAATTTTAGTCAAATTCGATTGGAAGCGTAGTATTGAACAAAATCTCAAAGAAATTTTAGTCAAATTTGATTAGAAACACTCCAATTAAAAAAATTCTGGTGAAATTGTAGTCAAATTTGATTGGAATCGCGCCAATGAGTCAAAGCCATGTGAAATTTTTCTCAAATTTGATGGGAAACGCTCCAACAAACAAATTCAGATGAAATTGTAGTCAAATTTGAATTGATACAAGCTCATGAACGAACGCAGGTGATATTTTAGCCAAATTTGATTGGGAATGGCATAATGAACAAAACTCATGTGAAATTTTAATTAAATTTGAATAGAAACGCGCCAACGAAAAAATGTGCTTGAAAATTTAGTCAAATTTGATTCGAAATGTGCCAACGAACCAAAGTCAAGTGAAATTTTAGTCAAGTTTTATTGAAAACTGACCAATGAACCAAAGTAAGGTGAAATTTTGGTCAAATTTGACTGAAAAATGCCAATGAACAAAATTCAGATACAATTTTAGTCAATTTTGATGTGAAACGCACAAACGAACAAAATCCTGGTGAAATTTTAGTCAAATTTGATGAGAAACACGCCAATGAACTAAATCCCAGCAAAATTTTAGTTAAATTTTAATGGAAACGGGCCAATGAACCAAACCCGCAGGAAATTTTAGTAAAATTTTATTGGAGACTCACCAACGAAGAAAATTCAGATGAAATTTTAGTCAAATTCTATTTGATACATGTCAATGAATGAAATTCAGGCGAAATTTTTACCAAATTTGATTGGAGACGTGCCAACGAAAAAATCAGCATGAAATTTTAGTAAAATTTGACTTCATACAAGCCCATAAACGAAAGTCGAGTGAAATTTTAGACAAATTTGATTAGAAAAGCTCCAATGACCAAAACTCGTGCGAAATTTTAGTTGAATATGAACAGAAACGCGCCAATGAAAAAATCTCCTTGAATGTTTAGTCAAATTTGATTAAAAGTGTGCCAATGAACCAACGTCATGCGAAATTCTAGTCAAATTTGGTTTGAAACGCTCCAATGAACAAAATCCAGATAAAATTTTAGTCAAATTCGATTTGAGATGCAAGAATGAACAAAATCCTGGTGAAATTTTAGTCAAATTTGATTAGAAACACTCCAAAGAACGAAATCCAGGCGAAATTTTAGTCAAATTTGATTGAAAATACGCCAATGAACAAAACTTATGCGAAATTTTAGTCAAATTTGAATAGAAACGCGTCAACGAAAGAACCCATTTGAAATTTTATTTAAATTTGACTCGAAATGTGCCAATGAGCCGAAGTCACGAGAAACTTATTTAAATTTGATTAGAAACGCACCAATAAACCAAACTCAGGTGAAATTTTAGTCAAATTTGATTGGAAATGCTTGAACGAATAGAATCTTAGTCAAATTTTAGTCAAATTTGATTAGAAATGCTCCGATGATCTAAATTCCGATGAAATTTTAATCAAATTTGATTGGAAAGCGCCAATGAACCAAAGTGAAGTGAAATTTTCGTCAAATTTGATGGGAAACGCGCCAATAAACAAAATCCAACTGAAAATTTAGTCAAATTTGATTGGAAATACTCTGACGAATTAAATCATTGCGAAATTTTAGTCAAATTTGATTAGAAATGCGCCAATGAACTAAATCCCGATGAAATTCTAATCAATTTGATTGGAAATATGCCAATGAACCAAACTCATGTGAAATTTTAGTCAAACTTGATTGAAAACGCACTAATGAACAAAATGCAGATGAAATTTTAGTCTAGTTTGATTTGAAACACACTAACGAACAAAATCTTGATGAAATTTTAGTCAAATTTGATTAGAAACTCGCCAATGAACTAAATCCCGACGAAATTTTAGTCAAATTTGATTGGAAACGCACCAATGAACCAAATCCTTATGAAATTTTAGTCAAATTTGATTGGAAACGTGCTAACACAATAATCCGCATGTAATTGTAGTCAAATTTAATTAGAAATTTGCGAATGAACCAAACTTAGGTGAAAGTTTAGTCAAATTTGAAAGTAAACACGCCAATTAACCAAATTTGGGTGAAATTTTAGTCAAATCTGATTGAAAACGTACCAATGAACAATATCCAGATGAAATTTTAGTCAAATTGGATTTGATACATGCCAATGAATGAAACCCTCGTAAAATTTTATTCAAATTTGATTGGAAACGCTTCAATGACCAAAACTCATGTGAAATTTTAGTCAAATTTAAATGGGAACGCGCTAACGAAAAAATTCTTTAGAAAGTTTAGTCAAATTTGATTCGAAATGTGCCGATGAACCAAAGTCATGTGAAATTCTATTCAAAGTTGTTTGAAAACGCATCAATGAACATAATTCAGATGAAATTTTAGTCAAATTCGATTGAAAACGCACCAACGAACAGAATCTTGATGAAATTTGATTCGAAACTCGCCAATGATCTAAATCCCGGATAAATTTTAGTCAAATTTGACTTGAAACATGGCAATGAACCAAACCCTTGTGAAATTTTAGTCATATTTGATTGGAAAAATGCCAACGAAAAACCTGCTTGAAATTTTATTTAAATTTCATTCGAAATGTACTAATGAACCAAAATCACGGGAAATTTTAGTCAAATTTTGTAGGAAACGCGCCAATGAACCAAACCCTTGTGAAATTTTAGTCAAATTTGATTGAAAACGTGCCAACGAACAAAACTCAAGTGAAATTTTAGTCAAATTTGATTCGAAATGTGCCAATGAGCCAAAATAACGGGAAAGTTTAGTCAAACTTGATCGGAAACGTACCAATGAACCAAACTCAGGTAAAATTTTCATCAAATTTGAATGGAAACGCGCCAACAAACAAAATCCAGGAGAAATTTTAGTTAAATTTGATTGGAAATGCTCTAACGAACGAAATCCTTATGAAATTTTAATCAAATTTGATTAGAAACGAGCCAGCGAACAAAATTCCGGTGAAATTTTAATCAAATTTGATTGAAAACGAGCCAATTAACAAAATCCATGTGAAGTTTTAGTCAAATTTGATTGAGAACGCTCCAATGAACAAAATGCAGATGAAATTTTAGTCGAGTTTGATTTGTAACACACTAACGAATAGAATCTTTGTAAAATTTTAGTCAAATTCGATTAAACGCGCCAATAAACTAAATTTCGATGAAATTTTAGTCAAATTTGGTAGGAAACGCACCAATGAACCAAACCCTTGTGAAATTTTAGTTAAATTTGATTAAAAACGTGCTAATGTACAAAATTCAAGTTAAATTTTAGTCAAATTTAACTGGAAACGTGACAACGAAAAAGCCTGCTTGAAATTCAATTTGATTGAAAACGCTCAAATAACAAAATGAAGATGAAATTTTAGTCGATTTTGATTTGAAACGCACTAACAAACAAAATCTTTGTGAAATTTTAGTCAAATTTGATTAAAACTCGCCATAAACTAAATTTCGATGAAATTCTAGTCAAATTTGGTAGGAAATGCGCCAATGAACCAAACCCTTGTGAAATTTTAGTCAAATTTGATTAGAAACGTGCCAATGAACAAAACTCAAGTGAAATTTTAGTCTAATCTGACTAGAAAAGTGCCAACGAAAAAACTCGCTTGAAATTTTTGATTCGAAATGTGCCAATCAACCAAAAACATGGGAAATTTTAGTCAAATTTGGTGAGAAACGTACTAATGAACCAAATTCAGGGAAAATTTTCATCAAATTTAAATAGAAACGGGCCAATGAACAAAATCCAGGAGAAATTTTAGTCAAATTTGATTGGGAAGGCTTTAATGAAAAAAATCATTGTGAAATTGTAATCAAATTTGATTAGAAACGAGCCAACGAACTAAATCTCGGTGAAATTTTAATCAAATTTGATTGGAAATGCGCTAATAAACCAAAACCATGTGAAATTTTAGTCAAATTTGATTGAGAACGCGCCAATGAACAAATGCAGATAAAATTTTAGTCGAGTTTGATTTGTTACAATCTAACGAACAAAATCTTTGTGAAATTTTAGTCAAATTCTGTTAAAACTCGCCAATGAACTAAATTTCGATGAAATTTTAGGCAAATTTGGTAGGAAACGCGCCAACGAACCAAAACCTTGTGAAATTTTAGTCAAATTTGACTGAAAACGTGCCAATGAACAAAACTCAGGTGAAATTTTAGTCAAATTTGACTGAAAACGTGCCAACGAAAAAACCTACTTGAAATTTTATTTAAATTTGATTCGAAATGTGCCAATGAAACAAAATCACTTGAAATTTTAGTCAAATTTGGTAGGAAACGCGCCAATAAAGCAAACCCTTGTGAAATTTTAGTCAAATTTGATTGAAAACGCTTAAATAAACAAAATTCACATGAAATTTTAGTCAAATTTGACTGGAAACGCGCAAAAAAAAGGGCCGCTTGAAAATTTATTTAAATTTGATTCGAAATGTGCTAATGAGCCAGAATCACGGGAAAGTTTAGTCAAATTTGGTAGGAAACGCGTCAATGAACCAAACCGTTGTGAAATTTTAGTCAAATTTGATTGAAAACATGCCAATGAGCAGACCTCAAGTGAAATTTTAGTCAAATTTGACTCGAAACGCACCAACGAAAAAAGCCACTTGAAATTTTATTTAAATTTGATTCGAAATGTACAAATGAACCAAAATCTTGGGAAAGTTTCATTAAATTTGATTGAAACCGTGCCAATGAACCAAATTCAGGCGAAAATTTTGTCAAGTTTGAATGGAAACGCGCCAACGAACAAAATCCAGGAGAAATTTTAGTCAAATTTGATTGAAAATGCTCTAACGAATGAAATCCTTGTAAAATTTCAATCATATTTGATTATAAACGAGCCAATGAACCAAATCCAGATGAAATTTTAATCAAATTTGATTTTAAACACTCTAATGACCCAAACCCATGTGAAATTTTGGTCAAATTTGATTGAGTACGCGCTGATGAACAAAATGCAGATGAAATTTTAGTCGAGTTTGATTTGTGACACACTAACAAACAAAATCTTTGTGAAATTTTAGTCAAATTCGATTCAAACTCGCCAATGAACTAAATTTCGATGAAATTTTAGTCAAATTTGGTAGGAAACACGCCAACGAACCAAACCCTTGCGAAATTTTAGTCAAATTTGATTGAAAACGTGCCAACGAACAAAACTCAAGTGAAATTTTAGTCAAATTTGATAGGAAACGGGCCAACAAAAAAAGCCGCTTGAAATTTTATTTAAATTTGATTCGAAATGTGCCAATGAGCCAAAATAACGGGAAAGTTTAGTCAAACTTGATCGGAAACGTACCAATGAACCAAACTCAGGTAAAATTTTCGTCAAATTTGAATGGAAACGCGCCAACAAACAAAATCCATGAGAAATTTTAGTTAAATTTGATTGGAAATGCTCCAACGGAAAAAGCCGCTTGAAATTTTATTTAAATTTGATTCAAAATGTGCCAATGAGCCAAAATCACGGGAAACTTTAGTCAAATTTTGTAGGAAACGCACCAATGAACCAAACCCTTGTGAAATTTTAGTCAAATTTGATTGAAAACGTGCAAATGAACAAAACTCAAGTGAAATTTTAGTCAAATTTGACTGGAAATGCTCCAACGAAAAAAGTCGCTTGAAATTTTATTTAAATTTGATTCGAAATGTGCCAATGAACCAAAATCACGGGAAAGTTTGGTCAAATTTGATTGGAAACGTGCCAACGAACCAAATTCAGGTGAAATTTTCATCAAATTTGAATGGAAATGCACCAACGAACAAAACTCAAGAGAAATTTTAGTCAAATTTAATTGGAAATGCTCTAACGAACGAAATCCTGGTAAAATTTTAGTCAAATTTGAATAGAAACAAGCAAATGAACTAAATCCCAGTGAAATTTTAATCAAACTGATTGGAAATGCGCCAATGAACCAAACCCATGTGAAATTTTAGTCAAATTTGATTGAGAACACGCCAATGAACAAAATGCAAATGAAATTTTAGTCGAGTTTGATTTGTAACACACTAACGAACAAAATCTTTGTAAAATTTTAGTCAAATTCGGTTAAAACTCACCAATGAACTAAATTTCGATGAAATTTTAGTCAAATTTGGTAGGAAACGCGCCAACAAACCAAACCCTTATGAAATTTTAGTCAAATTTGATTGAAAACGTGCCAATGAACAAAATTCGAGTAAAATTTTGGTCAAATTTGACTGAAAACGCGCCAACGAAAAAACCCGCTTGAATTTCAATTTGATTGAAAACGCTCCAATGAACAAAATGAAGATTAAATTTTAGTCAAGTTTGATTTGAAATGCACTAACGAACAAAATATTTGTGAAATTTTAGTCAAATTTGATTAAAACTCGCCAATGAACTAAATTTCAATGAAATTTTAGTCAAATTTGGTAGGAAATGCTCCAATGAACCAAACCCTTGTGAAATTTTAGTCAAATTTGATCGGCAACGTGCCAATGAACAAAACTAAAGTGAAATTTTAGTCTAATATGACTAGAAACGTGCAAATGAAAAAAATCTGCTTGAAATTTCATTTAAATTTGATTCGAAATGTGCCAATAAACTAAAATCACGGGAAATTTTCGTCAAATTTGGTTGGAAACGTGCCAATGAAAAAAATTCAGGTGAAATTTTCGTCAAATTTGAATGGAAACGCGCCAACGAACAAAGTCCAGGAGAAGTTTTAGTCAAATTTGATTGGAAAGGCTCTAACAAATGAAATCCTTGTAAATTTTTAATCAAATTTGATTAGAAACAAGCTAATGAACTAAATTCCGGTGAAATTTTAATCAAATTTGATTGGAAACGTGCCAATAAACCAAACCCATGTGAAATTTTAGTCAAATTTGATTGAGAACATGCCAATGAACAAAATGCAGATGAAATTTTAGTTGAGCTTGATTTGTAACACACTAACGAACAAGATCTTTGTGAAATTTTAGTCAAATTCAGTTAAAACTCGCCAATGAACTAAATTTCAATGAAATTTTAGTCAAATTTGGTAGTAAACGCCCAACGAACCAAACCCTAGTGAAATTTTTGTCAAATTTGATTGAAAATGTGCCAATGAACAAAATTCAAGTGAAATTTCAGTCAAATATGACTGGAAACGTCCCAACGAAAAAACCCGCTTGAAATTCAATTTGATTGAAAACGCTCCAGTGAACAAAATGAAGATGAAATTTTAGTCGAGTTTGATTTGAAACGCACTAACGAACAAAATCTTTGTGAGATTTTAGTCAAATTTGGTTAAAACTCGCCAATAAACTAAATTTCGATGAAATTTTAGTCAAATTTGGTAGGAAACGCGCCAACGAACCAAACCCATGTGAAATTTTAGTGAAAATTGATTGAAAACGTGCGAATGAACAAATCTCAAGTGAAATTTTTTGTCAAATTTGACTGGGAACGTGCCAACGAAAAAACCCGCTTGAAATTTTATTTAAATTCGATTCGAAATGTGCCAATGAACCAAAATCACGGGAAATTTTAGTCAAGTTTGGTAGGAAATGCGCCAATGAACAAAACCCTTGTGAATTTTTAGTCAAATTTGATTGAAAATGTGCCAATGAACAAAACTCAAGTGAAATTTTAGTCAAATTTGACTGGAAACACGCCAACGGAAAAAGCCACTTGAAATTTTATTTAAATTTGATTCGAAATGTGCCAATGAACTAAAATTACGGGAAAGTTTAGTTAAATTTGATCGAAAACGTGCCAATGAACCAAATTCAGGTGAAATTTTGGAAACGTGCCAACAAACAAAATCCAGGAGAAATTTTAGTCAAATTTGATTGGAAATGCTCTAATGTACGAAATCATTGTGAAATTTTAATCAAATCTGATTAGTAACGAGCCAATGAACAAAACTCAAGTTAAATCTTAGTCAAATTTTCTAGGAACACGCCAACGAAAACATCCGCATGAAATTTTATTTAAATTTGATTCGAAAAGAACCAAAGTCACGGGAAATTTTAGTCAAATTTGATTGGAAACACATCAATGAACCAAACTTGGGTGAAATTTTCGTCAAATTTTATTGGAAACACACGAATGAACAAAATTCAGGTGAAATTTTAGTCAAATTTGATTGGAAACGTGCCGAAGAACAAAATCCATGTGAAATTTTAACCAAATTTGATTGGAAACACGCCAATAACCAAACCCATGTGAAATTTTAGTCAAATTTGATTGAAAACGCTCCAATGAACAAAATGCAGATGAAATTCTTGTCGAGTTTGATTTGAAACGCACTAAAAAAAGATCTTTTTGAAATTTTAGTCAAATTTGGTAGAAAACGCGCCAATGAACCAAACCCTTGTGAAATTTTAGTCAAATATGATTGGAAAGGTGTCAATGAACAAAACTCAAGTGAAATTTTAGCCTAATTTGATTGGAAAAGCGCCAATGAAAAAACCCGCTTGAAATTACATTTAAATTTGATTCAAAATGTGCCAGTAAGCCAAAATCACAGGAAATTTTTGTTAAATTTGATCGTAAACGTGCCAATGAACCAAATTCAGGTCAAATTTGAATGGAAACGCACCAACGATCAAAATCCGGGAGAAATTTTAGTCAAATTTGATTGGAAATTATCTAATGAATGAAATTCTAGTGAAATTTTAATCAAATTTTAATTAGAAACAAGCCACTGAAATAAATCTTGGTGAAATTTTAATCAAATTTGACTAGAAACACGCCAATGAACCAAAGCTATGTGAAATTTTAGTCAAATTTGATTGTGAAGGTACCAATGAACAAAATGCAGATGAAATTTTAGTCGAGTCGGATTTGTAACGCACTAACAAAAATAAACTTTGTGAAATTTTAGTCAAATTCGGTTAAAACTCGCTAAGTAAATTTCGATGAAATTTTAGTCAAATGTGGTAGGGAACGCGCCAATGAACCAAACCCTTGTGAAATTTTAGTCAAATTTGATTGAAAACGTGCCAATGAACAAAACTCAAGTGAAATTTTAGGCAAATTTGACTGGAAACGCGCCAATGAAAAAAAAACCAGCTTGAAATTTTATTTAAATTTGATTCGAAATGTGCCAATGAACCAAAATCACAGGAAATTTTGGTCAAATTTGGTAGGAAATGCACCAATGAACCAAACCCTTGTGAAATTTTAGTCAAATTTGATTGAAAACGTGCTAATGAACAAAATTCAAGTGAAATTTTAGTCAAATTTGACTGGAAACGTGCTAACAAAAAAACCCGCTTGAAATTATATTTAAATTTGATTCGAAATGTGCCAATGAACCAAAATCACGGGAAAGTCTAGTCAAATTTGATCAAAAACGTGCCAGTGAACCAAATTCAAGTGAAATTTTCGTCGAATTTGAACGGCAAACGCACCAACGAACAAAATTCAAGAGAAATTTTAGTCAAATTTGATTGGAAATGCTCTAACGAACGAAATCATTGTGAAATTTTAATCAAATTTGATTAGAAACGAACCAATGAACTAAATGCCGGTGAAATTTTAATCAAATTTGATAGGAAACGTGCCAATGAACCAAACCCATGTGAAATTTTAGTCAAATTTGATTAAAAATGAGCCAATGAACAAAATAAAGATGAAATTTTAGTCTAGTTTGATTTGAAACGCACTAATGAACAAAATCTTTGTGAAATTTTAGTCAAATTTGATTAAAACTCGCCAATGAACTAAATTCCGATGAAATTTTATTCAAATTTGGTAGGAAACGCGTCTACGAACCGAACCATTGTGAAATTTTAGTCAAATTTGACTGGGAATGTGCCAACGAAAAAACCCTCATGAAATTTTATTCAAATTTGACTGGGAATGTGCCAATAAACCAAACTCATGGGAAATTTTAGTTAAATTTGATTGGAAACGTGCCAATGAACCAAACTCTGGTGACATTTTCGTCAAATTTGATTGGAAACACATCAATGACCAAAATTCAGGTGAAATTTTAGTCAAATTTAATTGGAAACGCACCAAGGAACTAAATCCATGAGAAATTTTAGTCAAATTAGATTGAAAATGCTCTAATGAACGAAATCCTTGTGAAATTTCAATCAAATTTGATTGAACATGCCCCGATAAACAAAATGCAGACGAAATTCTTGTCGTGTTTGATTTTAAACGCACTAACGAACAAAATCTTTTTGAAATTTTAGTCAAATTTGATTAAAACTTGCCAATGAACTAAATTTCGAAGAAATTTTAGTCAAGTTTGGTAGGAAATGCTCCAATGAACCAAACCCGTGTGAAATTTTAGTCAAATTTGATTGGGAACTTGCCAATGAACAAAACTCAAGTAAAATTTTAGTCTAATTTGGTTGGAAACGCACCAACGAAAAAACCCGCTTGAAATTTCATTTAAATTTGATTTGAAATATGCCAATGAACCAAAATCATGGGAAATTTTAGTCAAATTTGATCGAAAACGTGCCAATGAACCAAATTTTGGTGAAATTTTCATCAAATTTGAATGGAAACGCACGAAGGAACAAAATCCAGGAGAAATTTTAGTCAAATTTGATTGGAAATACTCTAACAAACAAAATCCTTGTGAAATTTTAATCAAATTTGATTAGAAATGAGCCAATGAACTAAATGCTGGTGAAATTTTAATCAAATTTGATTGGAAACGCGCCAATGAATCAAGCCCTTGTAATTTTTTAGTCAAATTTGATTGGAAACGTGCCAATGAACAAAACTCAAGTGAAATTTTAGTCTAGTTTGACTGGAAACGCGCCAACAAAAAAACACGCTTGAAATTTCATTTAAATTTGATTCGAAATGTGCCAATGAACCAAAATCATGGGCAATTTTAGTCAAATTTGATCGAAAACGTGCCAATGAACTAAATTCTAGTGAAATTTTCATCAAATTTTAATAGAAACGCACCAAGGAACAAAAACTAGGAGAAATTTTAGTCAAATTTGATTGGAAATGCTCTAACGAACAATATCCTTGTGAAATTTTAATCAAATTTGAATAGAAACAAGCCAACGAACTAACTCTCAGTGAAATGTTAATCAAATTTGATTGGAAATGTGCCAATGAACCAAAACTATGTGAAATTTTAGTCAAATTTGATTGTGAACACGCCAAGGAACAAAATACAGATGAAATTTTAGTCGAGTTTGATTTGTAATGCACTAACGAACAAAATCCTTGTGAAATTTTAGTAAAATTTGGTTAAAACTCACCAATGAACTGAATTTCGATGAAATTTTAGTCAAATTTGGTAGGGAACGTGCCAATGAACCAAACCCTTGTGAAATTTTAGTCAAATATGATTGAAAATGTGCCAATGATCAAAACTCAAATGAAATTTTAGTCAAATTTGACTAAAACGCACCAATGAAAAAATCCGCTTGAAATTTTATTTAAATTTAATTCGAAATGTGCCAATAAACCAAAAACATGGAAAATTTTGGTCAAATTTGGTAGGAAATGCACCAATGAACCAAACCCTTGTGAAATTTTAGTCAAATTTGATTGAAAACATGCCAATGAATAAAATTCAAGTGAAGTTTTAGTCAAATTTGACTGAAAACGCGCCAACAGAAAAAGCCACTTGAAATTTTATTTAAATTTGATTCGAAATGTGCCAATGAACCAAAATCATGGGAAAGTTTAGTCAAATTTGATCGAAAACATGCCAGTGAACCAAATTCAGGTGAAATTTTTGTCAAATTTGAATGGAAACGAGCCAACGAACAAAATCCTAGAGAAAATTTAGTCAAATTTGATTGGAAATGCTCTAATGAACGAAATCCTTGTCAAATTTTAATCAAATTTGATTAGGAACGAGCCAATGAACTAAATGCCAGTGAAATTTTAATCAAATTTGATTGGAAACGTGTCAATGAACCAAACCCATGAGAAATTTTAGTTAAATTCGATTGAAAACGCCCCAATGAACAAAATGAAGATGAAATTTTAGTCGAGTTTGATTTGAAACCCATTAACG
This sequence comes from Olea europaea var. sylvestris, assembly GCF_002742605.1. Taxonomy (NCBI): domain Eukaryota; kingdom Viridiplantae; phylum Streptophyta; class Magnoliopsida; order Lamiales; family Oleaceae; genus Olea; species Olea europaea. The sequence goes on along the minus strand of NW_019247671.1, from coordinate 247,026 downwards.
AACAAAATCTTTGTGAAATTTTAGTCAAATTTAATTAAAACTCGCCAATGAACTAAATTCCGATGAAATTTTATTCAAATTTGGTAGGAAATGCGCCAACGAACCGAACCCTTGTGAAGTTTAGTCAAATTTGATTGGAAACGTACTAATGAATAATACTCAAGTGAGATTTTAGTCAAGTTTTACTGGGAACGCGGCAACGAAAAACCGTCATGAAATTTTGTTTTACTTTGATTCGAAATGTGCCAATAAACCAAATTCACAGGAAATTTTTGTCAAATTTGATTGGAATCGTGCCAATGAACCAAACTCTGGTGACATTTTCTTCAAATTTGATTGGAAATGCGTCAATGAACAAAATTTAGGTGAAATTTTAGTCAAATTTGATTGGAAACGCACCAAGAACTAAATCCAGGTGAAATTTTAGTCAAATTAGATTGAAAATGCTCTAACGAACGAAATCCTTGTGAAATTTTAATCAAATTTGATTGAAAACACTCCATTGAACAAAATACAGATGAAATTTTAGTCGACTTTGATTGGAAACGCTCCAATGAAAAAACTCATGTGAAATTTTAGTCAAATTTGAATGAAAACGCACCAACGAAAAAATTCGCTTGAAAGTTTTGTTAAATTTGATTCGAAATATGCCAATGAACTAAAGTCGAGTGAAATTCTAGTCAAATTTGATTGGAAACACGCCAATGAACAAAATCTAGATAAAATTTTAGTCAAGTTTGATTGGAAATGCACTAAAGAACAAAATTCTAGTGAAATTTTAGCCAAAATTGATTCGACACACGCCAATTAACAAAATCTCGGTGAGATTTTAGTCAAATTTGAATGGAAATGCACAACAAAAAAATCCACTTGAAATTTAGCCAAATTCGATTCGAAATGTGCCAATGAACCAAAGTCGTGTGAAATTCTAGTCAAATTTTATTGGAACAACGCCCATGAACAAAATCCAGATGGAATTTTGGTCAAATTCGATTGAAAATGCACTAACGAACAAAATCCTGGTAAATCTTTTGTCAAATTTGATTAGAATCGCACCAATGGACCAAACCTATGTGAAATTTTAGCCAAATTTGATGGAAAACGTGCCAACGAACAAAATTTAGATGAATTTTTTGTCAAATTTGATTTGATGCAAGCTCATGAATGAACTCAGGTTAAATTTTAGTCAAATTTGATAGGAAACACTCCAATGAACAAAACTCATGTGAAATTTGAGTCAAATTCGAATGGAGACGTGCCAACGAAAATATTTGATTCGAAATGTAACAATGAACGAAAGTCATGTGAAATTTTAGTCAAATATGATTGGAAACGGGACAATGAACCAATCTCAGATAAAATTTTAGTCAAATTTGATTAAAAATAAGCCAACAAACAAAATCTCGGTGAAATTTTAGTTAAATTTTAATGTAATCGCACCAATGAACCAAACCCATGGAAAATTTTAGTAAAATCTGATTGGAAACTCGCCAACGAACAAAATTCAAATGAAATTTTAGTCAAATTTTATTTGATACACGTCAATGAATGAAATCTTGGCGAAATTTTAGTCAAATTTGATTTGAAACACAATAACGACAAAATCAGAATGAAATTTTAGTCAAATTTGATTTGATACAAGGCCATTAAAAAAACCCAGGTGAAATTTTAGTCAAATTTGATTGGAAATGCTCCAATGAACAAAACTCATGTGAAGTTTTAGTCAAATTTGAATCAGAACGCGCTAAGGAAAAAAATCGCTTGAAAGTTTAGTCAAATTTTATTCAAAATGTGCCAATGAACCAAACTCGTGGGAAATGTCTGTTAAATTTGATTGGAAACAAGCCAATGAACAAAATCCAGATGAAATTTTAGTCAAATTCGATTTGAAACGCATGAACGAACAAAATCCTTGTGAAATTTTAGTCAAATTTGATTAGAAACATGCCAATGAACTAAATCTCGGTGAAATTTATGCTAAATTTTAATAAACGAACCAATGAACCAAAACACATGGAAAATTTTAGTAAAATGTTATTGGAAACAAGCCAACAAAAAAACCTCATGAAATTGTAGTTAAATTTGATTCGAAATGTGCCAATGAACCAAAGTCATGTGAAATTTTAGTCAAATTTGAATGTAAACGTGCAAATGAACAAAATTCAAATGAAATTTTAGTGAAATTTGAATGGAAACGCACCAATGAATGAAAGCTTGGTGAAATTTTAGTCAACTTTGATTGGAAACGCTCCAATGATCACAACCCATGTGAATTTTTTTTTCAAATTTGAATGGAAACGTGGCATCGAAAAAGTTCACATGAAAGTTTAGTCAAATTTGATTTGAAAAGTGCCAATGAACCAAAGTCGTGAAATTCTTCTCAAGTTTGATTGGAAACGTTCAAATGAACAAAATTCAGATGAAATTTTAGTCAAATTCGATTGGAAAAAAACTAACGAACAAAATCCTAGTGAAATTTTTGTCAAATCTGATTGAAAACATGCCAATTAACAAAATTCCGGTGAAATTTTAGTCAAATTAGTTTGGAATCGCGCCAATGAACCAAACTCATATGAAATTTTTGTCAAATTTGATGGGAAACGCACCAACGAACTAAATTCGAATGAAATTTTAGTCAAATTTGGTTCGATACAAGCCCATGAATGAATTTAGGTGAAATTTTAGTCAATTTTGATTGGAACTTCTCCAATGAACAAAACTCATGTGAAATTCTATTCAAATTTGAATGGAAACGCGCCAAGGAAAATATTCACTTGAAGGTTTAGTCAAATTTGATTCGAGATGTGCCAATGAACCAAAGTCGTGCGAAATTATAGTCAAATTTGATTGGAAACTCACCAAACAAAATTCAAATTAAATTTTAGTCAAATTCGAATTGAAACACATGAACGAACAAAATCCTGGGGAATTTTTAGTCAAATTTGATTTGAAACACGCCAATGAACTAAATTCCAATAAAATTTAGTTAAATTATAATGAAAATGGACCAATGAACCAAACCCATGGAAAATTTTAGTTAAATGTGATTGGAAACATGCCAACAAAAAAACCCCCATGAAATTTTAGTCAAATTTGATTCGACATGTGCCAATGAACCAAAGTCATTTGAAATTTTAGTCAAATCTGATTGGAAACTCGCCAATGAACAAAATTCAGATGAAATTTTAGTCAAATTTGATTTGATAAACGCCAATGAATGAAACCTTGGTGAAATTTTAGTCAACTCTAATTGGAAATGCTCTAATGAAAAAAACTCATGTGAAATTTTAGTAAAATTTGAATAGAAACGTACCAACGAAAAAATCCGCCTGAAAGTTTAGTCAAATTTGATTCGAAATGTGCCAATGAACCAAAGTCGTGTGAAATTCTAGACAAATTTGATTGGAAATGCGCCAATGAACAAAATTCAAATGAATTTTTAGTCAAATTTGATTGGAAACACACTAACGAACAAAATCCTGGTGAAATTTTAGTCAAATTTGATTGAAAACACGCCAATTAACAAAAGCTCGGTGAAATTTTAGCCAAATTTGATTGGAATCATGCCAATGAACGAAACCCATGTGAAATTTTAGTCAAATTTGATGGGAAACGCACCAATGAACTGAATTCGAATGAAATTATAGTCAAATTTGATTTGATACAAGCCCATGAACGAATTCAGGTGAAATTTAGTCAAATTTGATTGGAAACACTCCAATGAACAAAACTCATATGAAATCTATTCAAATTTGAATGGAAACGAGCCAAGGAAAATATCCACTCGAAAGTTTAGACAAATTTGATTTGAAATGTGCCAATGAACAAAAGTCGTGTGAAATTCTAGTCAAATTTGATTGGAAAGGTGCCTATGAACAAAATTCAAATGAAACTTTAGCCAAATTCGATTTGAAACGCACGAACGGACAAAATCTCGGTGAAATTGTATTCAAATTTGATTAGAAACACACCAATGAACTAAATCTCGATGAAATTTAATTAATTTTTTATGGAAACGCGCCAATGAACCAAACCCATGTAAAATTTAAGTAAAATGTTATTGGAAACTTGCCCACAAAAAACCCGCATAAAATTGTACTGAAATTTGACTCAAAATATGCCAATGAATCAAAAGTCATGTGAAATTTTAGTCAAATTTGAATGTAAACGCACTAATGAAACAAACTTGGGCAAAATTTTAGTCAAATCTGATTAAAAATGCACCAATGAACAAAATTCAGATGAAAATTTAGTCAAATTTGATTTAATACAATCCAATGAATGAAAGCCTGGTGAAATTTTAAAAATCCGTTTGAAAATTTAGTCAACTTTGATTCGAAATGTGCTAATGAACCAAGGTCGTGTGAAATTATAGTCAAATTTGTTTGGAAACGCGCCAATGAACAAAGTCCAGATGAATTTTTAGTCAAATTCGATTGGAAACGCACTAACAAACAAAATCATTGTGAAATTTTAGTCAAATTTGATTGAAAACAGGCCAATTAACAAAATTCAGGCAAACTTTTAATCAAATTTGATTGGAATAGCACCAATAAACCAAAACTCATGTGAAATTTCAGTCAGATTTGATGGGAAATGTGCCAATGAACTAAAATTCAGATGATATTTTAGTCAAATTTGATTTGATACAAGCCCATGAACAAATTCAGGGGAAATTTTAGTTAAACTTGATTGGAAACGAATGAACAAAACATATGTGTAATTTTTTTTTTCAAATTTGAATGGAAACGCACCAAGGAAAATATCTGCTCGAAAGTTTAGTCAAATTTGATTTGAAAAGTGCCAATGAACCAAAGTCATGCAAAATTCTATTCAAATTTGATTGGAAACGCGCCAATGAACAAAATCTAGATGAAATTTTAGTCAAATTCGATTTGAAATGTACGAACGAACAAAATTCTCGTGAAATTTTAGTCAAATTTGATTAGAAACACGCCATTGAGCCAAATCCCGATGAAATTTAGTTAAATTTTAATGGAAACATGCCAATGAACCAAATCCATGGAAAATTTTAGTAAAATGTGATTGGAAACGCGCCCACGAAAAGACCCGCATGAAATTGTAGTCAAATTTGATTCAAAATGTGCCAATAAACAAAGGTCATGTCAAATTTTAGTTAGATTTGAATGTAAATGCCCCATTCAGCCAAACTTTGGTGAAATTTTAGTCAAATCTAACTGAAAACACGCCAATGAACAAAATTCAGATGAAATTTTAGTCAAAATTGAGTTGATAAATGCTAATGAATGAAACTCTAGTGAAATTTTAGTCAACTTTGATTAGAAACGCGCCAATAAAAAAAAGTCATGTGGAATTTTAGTCAAATTTGAATGAAAATTTGCCAACGAAAAAATACGCCTAAAAGTTTAGTCAAATTTGATTCGAAATGTGCCAATGAACCAAAGTCGTGTGAAATTCTAGTCAAATTTGATTGGAAACGCGCCAATGAACAAAATTCGGATGAAATTTTAATCAAATTTAATTGGAAACACACTAACGAACAAAATACAGGTGAAATTTTTGTCAAATTTGACTGAAAACACGCCAATTAACAAAATTTCGGTGAAATTTTAGTCGAATTTGACTGGAATCGTGCTAATGACCCAAACCCATTTGTAATTTCAGTAAAATTTGATTTTACACAAGCCCTTGAACGAACCGAGGTGAAAGTTTAGTTAAATTTGATTGGAAATGCTCCAATGAACAAAACTCATGTGAAATTTTATTCAAATTTGAATGGAAATGCACCAAGGAAAAAATCCGCTTAAAAGTTTAGTCAAATTTGATTCGAAATGTGCCAATGAACCAAGGTCGTGTGAAATTCTTGTCAAATTTGATTGAAAATGCGCCAATGAACAAAATTCAGATGAAATTTTAGTCAAATTCGATTTGAAACACACGAACGAACAAAATCCTGTTGAAATCTTAGACAAATTTGATTAGAAAAATGCCAATGAACTAAATCCCGGTGAAGTTTCAGTTAAATTTTAATGGAAATGCACCAACGAACCAAATCTTTGGAAAGTTTTAGTAAAATGTGATTGGAAATGTGCTAACAAAAAAACCCCCACGAAATTGTAGTCAAAATTGCTTTGAAATGTGTCTATGAACCAAAGTCATGTGAAATTTTAGGTAAATTTGATTGGAAACGCACTAACGAACAAAATCTTGGTAAAATTTTAGTCAAATTGGATTAGAAACACGCCAATAAACAAATTTCAGGTGAAATTTTGGGTAAATTTTAGTGGAATCGCGCCAATGAACCAAACCCAAGGGAAATTTTAGTAAAATTTGATTGGAGACTCACCAACGAATAAAACTCAGATAAAATTGTAGTCAAATTTTATTTGATATACGTCAATAGACGTAATCCATGCAAAATTTTAGTCAAATTTGATTTGCAACGCACCAACGAAAAAATCAGCATGAAATTTTAGCCAAATTTGATTTGATACAATCCCATTAAAGAAACCAGGGTGAAATTTTAGTCAATTTTGATTGGAAACGTTCTAATGAACAAAACTCATGTGAAATTTTAGTCAAATTTGAATGGAAATGCGCCAAGGAAAAAATTCGCTTGAAAGTTTAGTCAAATTTGATTTGATATGTACCAATGAACCAAGTTCGTGTGAAATTCTTGTTAAATTTGATTGGAAAGGCACTAATGAACAAATTTCAGATGAAATTTTAGTCAAATTTGATTTGAAACACACGAACGAACAAAATCCTGGTGAAATTTTGTACAAATTTGATTAGAAACACGCCAATAAACTAAATCCCGGTGAAATTTAAGTTAAATTTTAATGGAAATGCCCAATGATCCAAACCCATGAAAAAAATTAGTAAAATGTGATTGAAAACGTTCTAACAAAAAAACCCGCATGAAATTGTAGTCAAATTTGATTCGAAAATGTGCCAATGAACCAAAGTCCTGTGAACTTTTAGTTAAACTTGAATGTAAATGCACTAATGAACAAAAGTCAGTTGAAATTTTAGTCAAACTTGAATGGAAATGCACCAACGAATGAAAGCCTGGTGAAATTTTTGTCAACTTTGATTGAAAACGCTCCAATGACCAAAACTCATGTGAAATTTTAGTCAAATTTGAATGAAAACGCGGCAACGAAAAAGTTCGCTCGAAAGTTTTGTCAAATTTGATTCGAAATGTGCCAATGAACCAAAGTCATGTGAAATTCTAGTCATATTTGATTGGAAATGCGCAAAGGAACAAAATTCAAACGAATTTTTAGTCAAATTCGATTGGAAATGCACTAACGAAAAAAATTCTGGTAGAATTTTAGTCAAATTTAATTGAAAACACATCAACTAACAAAATTCCGGTGAAATTTTAGTCAAATCTGGTTGGAATCGCGCCGTTGAACGAAATCCATGTGAAATTTTAATCAAATTTGATGGAAACGCTCCAAGGAACTAAATTCAGATGAAATTTTAGTCAAATTTGATTTGATACAAGCCCATGAATGAATTCAGGTGAAATTTTAGTCAAATTTGATTGGAAATGCTCTAATGAACAAAACTCATGTGAAATTCTATTCAAATTTGAATGGAAACACGCGAAGGAAAATATTCGCTTGAAATTTAGTCAAATTTCATTTCGCGCTCCAATGAACCAAAGTCGTGCAAAATTCTAGTCAAATTCGATTGGAAACACACTAATGACCAAAATTCAGATGAAATTTCAGTCAAATTCGATTTGAAATGCATGAAAGAACAAAACTCCTGGAGAAATTTTTGTCAAATTTGATTAGAAACACGCCAATGAACTAAATCCTAGTGAAATTTAGTTAAGCATTTAGTGGAAAAGCGCCAATGAACCAAACCCATGGGAAATTTCAGTAAAATGTTAGTGGAAACTACCCACAAAAAAACCCGCACAAAATTGTAGTCAAATTTGATTCAAAACGTGCCAATGAACCAAAGTCATGCGAAATTTTAGTCAAATTTGAATGTAAATACGCCAATAAACCAAACTCATGTGAAATTTTAGTCAAATCTGATTGAAAACGTGCTAATGAACTAAATTCAGATGAAATTTTAGCCAAATTTGATTTGATACACACCAATGAATGAAAGCCTGGTGAAATTTTAGTCAACTTTGATTGGAAACGCTCCAATGACCAAAACTCATGTGAATTTTTAGTCAAATTTGAATGGAAACGTGTTAACGAAAAAATTCGCGTGAAAGTTTAGTCAAATTTGATTCGAAATGTGCCAATGAACCAAAGTCGCGTAAAATTCTAGTGAAATTTGATTGGAAACGCACTAATGAACAAAATCCATACGAAATTTTAGTCAAATCCGATTGGAAACGCACTAACGAACAAAATCATTGTGAAATTTTAGTCAAATTTTATTGAAAACACGCCAAATAACAAAATTCTGGTGAAATTTTGGTCAAATTTGATTTGAACGCACCATTGAACCAAACTCATGTGAAATTTTAGTCAAATTTGATGGGAAATGTGCAAACGAACTAAATTCAAATGATATTTTAGTCAAATTTGATTTGATACAAGCTCATGAACGAATTCTGTTGAAATTTTAGTCAAATTTGATTGGAAACGCTCCAATGAGCAAAACTCATGTGAAATTTTATTCAAATTTGAATGGAAACGCGCCAATGAAAAAATTCGCTCGAAAGTTCAATCAAATTTGATTCGAAATGTGCCAATGAACCAAAGTCGTACGAAATTCTATTCAAATTTGATTGGAAACGCGCCAATGTATATAATTCATATGAAATTTTCGACAAATTCAATTTGAAACGCACGAACGAACAAAATCCTGGTGAAATTTTAGTCAAATTTTAATGGAAACGGGCCAATGAACCAAACCCACAAAAACCTTTAGTAAAATGTGATTGAAAACATGCCCATGGAAATGCCTGTATGAAATTGTAGTCAAATTTGGCTCAAAATGTGCCAATGAACCAAATTCATGTGAATTTTAGTCAAATTTGAATGTAAACGCGCCAATGAACCAAATTTAGGTGAAATTTTAGTCAAATCTGATTGAAAACGTGCCAATGAACAAAATGCAGATGGAATTTTAGTCAAATTTGATTTGATAAACGCCAATGAATGAAACCCTAGTGAAATTTTAGTCAACTTTGATTGGAAATGCTCCAATGAAAAAACATCATATGAAATTTTAATCAATTTTGAACAAAAATGTACCAACGAAAAAATTTCCCAAAAAGTTTATTCAAATTTGATTCGAAATGTGCCAATGAACAAAAGTCATGTGAAATTCTAGTCAAATTTGATTGGAAACGTACCAATGAACAAAATCCTTATGAAATTTTAGTCAAATTCAATTGGAAACGTGCCAATTGACAAAATCTCAATGAAATTTTAGTCAAATTTGATTGGAATCGCGCAAATGAACAAAGTCCATTTGAAATTTCGGTCAAATTTGATTTGATACAAGCCAATAAACGATCCCAGGTTAAATTTAAGACAAATTTACTGGAAATGCTCCAATGAATGAAACTCATGCTAAATTTTATTCAAATTTGAATGGAAACGCACCAACGAAAAAATCTGTTGAAAAGTTAGTCAAATTTGATTCAAAATATCCCAATGAACCAAAGTCGTGTGAAATTTCAGTTAAATTTGATTGGAATCGTGCCAATGAACCAAACCCATTTTGAAATTTTGATCAAATTTGATGGGAAACGCGCCATCGAACTAAATTCAAATGAAATTTTAGTCAAATTTGATATGATACAAGCCCATGAACGAACCCAGGTGAAATTCTAGTCAAATTTGATTGAGAACGCTCCAAGGAACAAAACACGTGTGAAATTTTATTCAAGTTCGAATGGAAATGCACCAACGAAAAAATTCGCTTAAAAGTTTAGTCAAATTTGATACGAAATGTGTCAATGAGCCAAAGTCGTGTGAAATTTTAGTTAAATCTGACAGAAAAAGCACTAATGAACCGAACTCAGGCGAAATTTTAGTCAAATTTTACTGAAAAAGTGCCAATGAAAAAAATTCAAATGAAATTTTAGTCAAATTTGATGTGAAACGCGCTAATGTACAAAATTCAAGTGAAATTTTAGTCAAATTTGTTTAGAAACACGCCAATTAACAAAATTTTGGTGAAATTTTAGTTGAATTTGATTGGAATCGCGCCAATGAACCAAATTCTGTGAAATTTTAGTCAAATTTGATTGGAACGCGCTAAAGAACAAAACCCAGATGAAATTTTATTCAAATTCGATTGAAAATGCGCCTATGAGCAAAATTCATGTGAAATTTTAGTCAAATTTGATCGGAAATATGCCAACGAGAAAACCTGCATGAAATTTTATTTAAATTTGATTCGAAATGTGTCAATGAACCAAAGTTACGAGAAATTTTTGTCAAATTTGATCGGAAACGCTCCAATGAACCAAACTCAGGTGAAATTTTTGTCAAATTTAATTGGAAATGCGCCGATGAACAAAATTCAGATGAAATTTTAGTCAAATTTGATTGCAAATGCTCTAACGAACAAAATCCTCATAAAATTTTAGTCCAATTTGATTAGAATCGCACCAATGAACAAAATTACTAGGAAATTTTAATCAAATTTGATTGGAAACGCGCCAATTAACCAAACTCATGTGAAATTTTAGTCAAATTTGATTGAAAATGGGCCAATAAACAAAATGCAGACGAAATTTTAGTCGTGTTTGATTTGTAACGCACTAATTCCTGGCGAAATTTTAGTTAAATTTGATTAGAAACTTGCCAATGAACTAAATTCCGAGGAAATTTTAGCCAAATTTGATTGGAAATGTGCAAATGAACCAAACCTTGTGAAATTTAGTCAAATTTGATTGGAAACGTGCCAACGAAAAAATTCACATGAAATTGTAGTCAAATTTGATTCGAAATGTGCGAATGAACCAAAATCATGTGAAATTTTCTTCAAATTTGAATGTAAACGCACCAATGAACCAAACATAGGTGAAAGTTTTGTCAAATTTGTTTTAAAACGCGCCAACGAAAAAATCAGCATGAAATTTTAGTCAAATTTGATTTGACAGAAGCCCATAAATGAAATCCAGGTGAAATTTTTGTCAAATTTGAATGAAAACATTTCAATGAACAAAAATCAAGAGAAGTTTTAGTCAAATTAGAACGGAAAAACTCCAACGAAAAAATCCGCTAAAAAGTTTAGTCAAATTTGATTCGAAATGAACAAAAATCGTGTGAAATTCTAGCCAAATTTGATTAGAAACGGATCAATGAACAAATTCAAATGAAATTTTAGTCAACTTCGATTGGAAATGCACTAAGGAACAAAATTCTTATGAAATTTTGGTCAAATTTGATTAGAAACAAGCTAATTAACAAAATCACGATGAAATTTTAGTCAAATTTGATTGGAATCGAGCCAATGAACTAAGCCTTTGTGAAATTTTAGTCAAATTTGATGGGAAACGTGCCAACGAACAAAATTTAGATGAGATTTTAGTCTAATTTGTTTGATACAAGCCCATTAACGAACCTAGGTGTAATTTTAGTCAAATCTGATTGAAAACGTGTCAATGAACAAAGTCTAGAGAAATCTTAGTAAAATTTGAATTGATACACACCAATGAATGAAATTCTGGTGAAATTTTAGTTAACTTTGTTCGGAAACGCGCCAAAAACCAAAACTCATGCAAAATTTTATTCAAATTTGAATGGAAACACGCCAACGAAAAGTCCGCTTGAAGATTAGGCAAATTTGATTTGAAATGTGCCAATGAACCAAAGTCGTGTGAAATTCTAGTCAAATTTGATCGGAAACAGGCCAATGAACAAAATCCAGATGAAAGTTTAGTCAAGTTCGATTGAAAACCCACTAACAAACAAAATTCTTGTGAAATTTTAGTCAAATTTGATTAGAAACATGCCAATTAACAAAATTCTGATGAAATTTTAGTCAATTTTGGCTGGAATCGTGCCAATAAACCAAATCCATGTGAAATATTAGTCAAATCTGATGGAAAATACGCCAACGTACAAAATTCAGATGAAATTTTAGTCAAATTTGATTTTATACAAGCCCATGAACGAATTCAGGTAAAATTTTAGTTAAATTTGATTGAAAATGCTCCAATATGAACAAAACTTATGTGAATTTTAGTCAAATTTGAATGGAAACTTGCGAATGAAAAAATCTGCTTGAAAGTTTAGTCAAATTTGATTCGAAATGTGCTAATAAACCAAAGTCATGTGAAATTTTAGTCAAATTTGATTGAAAACGGGCCAATGAACCAAATTAAAGTGAAATTTTAGTAAAGTTTAATTGAAAAAACGCCAATGAACAAAATTTAGATGAACTCTTAGTTAAATTTGATGTGAAATGCACTAACGAACAAAATCCTGGTGGAATTTTAGTCAAATTTGATTAAAAGTATGCCAATGAACTAAATACTTGTGAAATTTTAGTTAAATTTCAATGGAAATGTGCCAATGAACCAAACCCAGGGGAAATTTTAGTAAAATTTGATTGGAGACTCACCAACAAACAAAATTCAGATGAAATTTTAGTCATATTTTATTTGATACACGTCAATGAATGAAATCCAGGAAAATTTTAGTCAAATTTGATTTTAAACGGGCCAATGAAAAAATCAGCTTCAAAATTTTAATCAAATTCGATTTGATACAAGCCCATGAACGAAACCCAGGTGAAATTTTAGTCAAATTTGATTGAAAACGTTCCAATGAACAAAACTCATGAGAAATTTTAGCCAAATTAGAACGGAAATGAGCCAACAAAAAAATTCGCTTGAAAGTTTAGTCAAATTTGATTCGAAATTCGTCGATGAACAAAATTAAGATGAAATTTTAGTCGAATTCGATTGGAAACGCACTAACGAACAAAATTCTAGTGAAATTTTGGTGAAATTAGATTAGAAACACGCCAATTAAAAAAGATCCCTGTGAAATTTTAGTCAAATTTGTTTGAAGTTGTGCCAATGAACCAAACCCATGTAAAATTTTATTCAAATTTGATAGAACCAACGAACAAAATTCAGATGGAATTTTAGTCAAATTTGATTGGAAACGCACTAACGAAAAAAATCCAAGTGAAATTTTAGTCAAATTTGATTAGAAACATGCCAATTAATGAAATCCTGATGAAATTTTAGTCAAATTTGAATGGAAACGTGCAAATGAAAAAATCTGCTTGAAATTTAGTCAAATTTGATTAAAAATGTGCCAATGAGCCAAAGTCGTGTGAAATTCTAGTCAAGTTCGATTGAAACGTGTCAATGAACAAAATCTAGATGAAATTTTAGTCCAATTCAATCGGAAACACACTAATGAACAAAATCCTGATGAGATTTTAGTCAAACTTGATTAGAAACACGCCAATTAAAAAAAGTTGGTGAACTTTTAGTCAAATTTGATTGGAATCGCCCCAATGAACCAACACCATGTGAAATTTTAGACAAATTTGATTGAAAATGCTCTAATGAACAAAACCCATGTGAAATTTTAGTCAAGTTTGAATGGAAATGCGCCAACAAAAAATCCGCTTGAAAGTTTTGGAAATTTTGATTCGAAATGTGCCAATGAACCAAAGTCATGTGAAAATTTATTTAAAATTGATTAGAAACGGTCCAATGAAACAAACTCAGGTGAAATTTTAGTAAAATTTGACTGAAAAAATGCCACTAAACAACATTCAAATGAAATCTTAGTCAAATTTGATGTGAAACGCACTAATGAACAAAATCCTGCTGAAATTTCAGTCAAATTTCATTAGAAACACGCCAATGAACTAAATTTCGGTAAACTTTTAGTTAAATTTTAATGGAAACGCGCCAATAAACCAAACCCCATGGGGAATTTTTGTAAAATTTTATTGGAGACTCGCCAATGAATGAAATTCAAATGAAATTTTAGTCAAATTTTGTTTGATACACATCAATGAATGAAATGCAAGCGAACTTTTAGTCAAATTTGAGTTGAAACGCGCCAATGAAAAAATTAGTATGAAATTTTAGTCAAATTCGATTTGATACAAGGTCATGAACGAAACACAGGTGACATTTTACTAAATTAGACTGGAAACACTCCAATGAACAAAATTCCTGTGAAATCTTGGTCAAATTTGAATGGAAACGTGCCAATGAAATGACCTGCTTGAAAGTTTAGTCAAATTTGATTCGAAATCTACCAATGAATCAAAGTCGTGTGAAATTTTAGTCAAATTTGGCTAAAAACGCGTCAATGAACAAAATCCAGTTGAAATCTTAGTCAAATTTGAAGTGAAATGCACTAATGAACAAAATCCTGATGAAATTTTTGTCAAATTTGATTAGAACCTTGCCAATGAACTAAATCCTGGTGAAATTTTAGTTAAATTTGATTAGAAACATGCCAATGAAATAAATCCTGATAAAATTTAGCTAAATTCTATTGGAAACACGCCAGTGAACCGAACCCATGAGAAATTTCAGAAAAATTTGATTGGAGACTCGCCAACGAACAAAATTCAGATGAAATTTTGACCAAATTTTGTTTCATACACATCAACAAACGAAATTTAGGCTAAATTTCAGTCAAAGTTGATTTGAAACGCTTCTACGAAAACATCAGTAGGAAATTTTAGTTGAATTTGATTTGAAATGTGCTAGTGAACCAAAGTCATGTAAAATCTTAATCAAATTTGATCGAAAATGCGGCAAAGAATGAAATTCAGATGAAATTTTAGTCAAATTTGATTTGAAATGAATGAACGAACAAAGTCCTGGTGAAAGTTTAGTCAAATTTGATTTGGTACACGCCAATGAATGAAACCTGGTAAAATTTTAGTCCAATTTGATTTCAAACGCTCCAATGAACAAAATTCATCTGAAATTTTAGTCAAGTTTGAATGGAAACGCCCCAATGAAAAAATACGCTTGAAATTTTAGTCAAATTTTATTCGAAATGTGCCATTGAACCAATGTCATGTGAAATTCTAGTCAAATTTGATTGGAAACGCGCCATTAAAAAAATCCAAATGAAATTTTAGTCAAATTAGATTTGAAACATGCCAATGAACGAAATCCTATGAAATTTTAGTCAAATTTGATTGAAAACGAGCTAATGAACAAAACTCATGTGAAATTTTAGTCAAGTTTGATTGGAAACGCGAAAAAAAAAAACCCACTAGAAATTTTGGTTAACTTTGATTTGAAATGTGCCAATGAACCAAAGTTGTAACGACCCAAATCTTATATAGATTTAGAAATCGTTACCAAACGTTTCATTCCATAAATAATTAAAATAATAAATATCCAACATGAAAATCTTTCTAGTTCCATCTATAAAATAAATAAAACACATGGAAGAACTTAAAAACAAATTATTATATATTTATTTATTTATTTATTTATTTATTTATTTAATCATGTATAATGAATTCTAAAAAAATATTGCTTTCATTGAATCTCCAATTATTGATCATCTTCACGTGTTGAACACTCAAGTCAAATTAAAATAACATCTTATTCCTATGTATTTCGGGAGATCCAATAAATTTATATCTAAGACTTATGAATTAAAACGAATTTGACACGGGTGTGGCAGATAAACATGAATTTTCTAACTCCTAGCATAATTAATACAGTGGTTCATAACACAATATTTCCCCCTAATTAGTGCATAGTTTCAGTTAGTTACTTAATTAAGTCAAAGGCAACGGATGGAATTAAATAACCCACAGAATGTTTATTTACTACAATTAAAGAAAAAAAAATCCAAAACAGAATTCATTTATGTCAAAAAAAAACTACGAACAAGACATTGATTCATGACTAACACGTACAAGCAAAAACTATCAAATTCATATCATAATTAATGCTATGGATGTGAAGGGACACAAATGAAGGTGTGGGGGTGGCAGGGAATCGTTGTGTTGACCCTAAATTCCCATCAATTTGGGGAAAATCAAAGTAAAGTACAAACATAGGCATGCAAACTATTAAATTCTTTCTTCCCAACGTATACGAAAGAACAAATTTGCAAATCGTAGGAAGGAAAATAACATTTAGTTCAAACTTCTATTTAAAAATCATAAAGTACGTATTCATCTGCAACTAACATGAACGAGAATTTATTCGTAAATAAATAAATGTTTACTGAAATAAACTGAAAATAAATAAACATTACGTGCTAACTTAGATATTTATTTGGCGAAACAAGACACAACCACACCTTCGAACCACCACACTCCAACACGCCCCGGTCTAACCTGTGAGGAGTAGGAAAAGGGTGAGTATATGGGAATACTCAGTAGGGTACGAGAAATTGTGCAATCCCAATTAAAAATATTAAATCACGCGTCAAAATATCATACCGTCATATCATATCTTTAGAACCGGTAAGAGCTCATATCATATCATATCTTTGGTACCGGATGGCCATAACATACATATCATAATCAGATTACACATATCATAACTTTCATAAGTATAATATTTATCAAACATGAAGAAATAATTTAAATGGAACAACCCACTTGCACCTCGTAATCCTACCTTGTTAGATAAATTAAATAATGAAAGGCAAAAATCCAAAATCTCTTTCCAAAACTTTTGCTTTCGATTACTGCTGCCAGAAACGTATTTCTTTTTCTTCTTTATGCTTTGGAAATAAAAGTAGGTTGAAGTCTGATTTTTGCTGAGTATTTGAAATAAAAAAAATAAAAGAATCCTGATGCAACTAGAAGTGGAAATCGTGCTACACAAGGAATATGATAATAATGATTATACAAAAAGTTGGATAAGGATTTGAATTTGGAATAATATCAAATACAATATTTTCTAACAAATCACGTGCCTGCCATAACAATTCAAAACCATAAATTATAATAAAAAAAATAAAATATCTCCACAACTTTCATCTTTCTCTCTCCACGTGAATCCTTCAACAATAAAAGTAATAAAAATAATATTTTAATGTTATATCTTCCGGCTTCGATAACTTGGGCTCGACTAACCCAAATTAATTTTTTCTCGAGTCTAAAATGCGTCTTTAATTATTATCTATCCAACGAGCCCAAAATCCGTATACTTATCATTGTCCCGTCAATATTTATATTTTAATCTAGATATTATTAAAGTTTACTTTATATACACTTTAGTCCCTAAACTTTCAAAACATTAAAAATATAGCATAAATAAAATTAAATTATATTCTATAAAATTTTGGGATATTATAAAAGTTATGAGAAATTTTAGTCAAATTTGATTGGAAACGTGCCAATGAACAAAATTCAAGTGAAATTTTAGTCAAATTTGATTAGAAATGCTCTAAGGATCAAAATCTTTGTGAAATTTTAGTCAAATTTGATTAGAAACGCGCCCATGAACTGAATCACCCGAAAATTTTAATCAAATCTGATTAAAATTGCACCAATGAAGGAAACCCAACTAAAATTTTAGCCAAATTTGATTGAAAACGCGCCAATAAATAAAATGCAAATGAAATTTTAGTCGAGTTTGATTTGTAACGCACTAACGAACAAAATCCTGGTGAAATTTTAGTCAAATTTGATTAGAAACTCGCCAATAAACTAAATTCCGGTGAAATTTTAGTCAACTTTGATTGGAAACACGCCAATGAACCAAACCCATGTGAAATTTTAATCAAATTTGATTGGTAATGTGCCAACGAAAAACCCGCATGAAATTGTAGTCAAATTTGATTCGAAATGTGCAAATGAACCAATGAACCAAACCCATGTGAAATTTTAGCCAGATTTAAATGTAAATGCACCAATGAACCAAACATAGGTTAAATTTTAATCAAATCTAATTGAAGACGCCCCAATGAACAAAATTTAGATGAAATTTTAGTCAAATTTGATTTGATTCTCGCCAATGAACGAAACCCTGGTGAAATTTTAGCCAACTTTGATTGGAAACGCTCCAATGACCAAAACTCATGTGAAATTTTAGTCAAATTCGAATGAAAACGTGCCAAAGAAAAAATCTACCTGAAGTTTAGTCAAATTTGATTCTAAATGTGCCAATGAACCAAAGTCATCTAACATTCTAGTCAAATTTGATCGGAAACGTGCCAATAAACCAAACTAAGGTGAAATTTAAGTTAAATTTGATTGAAAACTCACGAATGAACAAAATTAAGATGAAATTTTAGTTAAATTTGATTGGAAATGCTCTAATGAACAAAATTATGGTGAAATTTTAGTCAAATTTGATTAGAAACACGGCAATGACCCAAATCCCTAGAAATTTCAATCAAATTTGATTGGAAATGCACCAATGAACCAAACACATGTAAAATTTTAGTCAAATTTGATTGAATAATAGATCTGCCATTTAATTACATTAATTATATATAAAAGTATTTATGTCCAAAGTTGATTGGACCTAGGGCATAATACTTACAGAAAATGCCCAAACGAAAAAAATCTCATGAAACTTTAGTCAAATTTGATTCAAAATTTGTCAGTGAACCGAAGTCATGTGAAATTTTAGTCAAATTTGATTGGAAACGTGCCAATGAACCAAATCTATGTGAAATTTTAGTCAAATTTGATGGGAAACGCACCAATGAAAAATATTCGGATGAAATTTTAGTCAAATTTGATTTGATACATGCCAATGAATGAAACCTTGGTGAAATTTTAGTTAAATTATTCAATACACGCTAGTGAACGAAACCTAAGTAAAATTTTAGTCAAATTTGATTGGAATTGCGCCTATGAAAAGTCGCATGAAATTTTAGTCAAATTCGATTGAAAATGTGCTAATGAACAAAATCTAGACGAAATTTTAGTCAAATTTTATTTGAAACGCACGAGCGAACAAAATCCTTGTGAAATTTAAGTCAAATCTGATTAGAAACACACCAATGAACTAGAATGTGCCAATGAACCAAACCCTTGTGAAGTTTTGGTCAAATTTGATTGGAAATGTGTCAACGAAAAACCCGCATGAAATTATAGTCAAATTTGATTCAAAATGTACCAATGAACCAAAGTCAGGTAAAACATTAGTCAAAATTGATTGAAAACGCTCCTTTGAAGCAAACTGAAGTCAAATTTTAGTTATATTTGATTGAGAATGCTCCATTAAACAAAATCAAAATGAAATTCTAGTCAAATTTGATTAAAAACAAACAAACGAACAAAATCCAAGTGAAATTTTAATCATATTTGATTAGAAACACGCCAATTAACAAAATCCCGATGAAATTTTGGTCAAATTTGAATGGAAACGTGCAAATGAAAAAATCAATTGAAATTTAGTCAAATTTGATTCAAAATTGCCAATGAGCCAAAATCGTGCGAAATTCTAGTCAAATTCAATTGAAATGAACCAATGAACAAAATTCAGATGAAATTTTAGTCCAATTCAATTGGAAACGCACTAACGAACAAAGTCCTGATGAAATTTTAGTCAAATTTGATTATAAACATGCCAATTAAAAAAATTGCGGTGAACTTTTAGTCAAATTTGATTGGAATCGTGCCAATGAATCAATACCATGCAAAATTTTAGACAATTTTGATTGGAAATGCTCCAATGAACAAAACTCATGTGAAATTTTACTCAAGTTTGAATGGAAACGCGCCAACAAAAAATCCGCTTGAAAGTTTAGGTAAATTTGATTCGAAATCTACCAATGAACCAAAGTCATGTGAAATTTTATTTAAATTTGATTAGAAACGGTCTCTGAAATAAAGTCAGGTGAAATTTTAGTAAAATTTGACAGAAAAAGCCCCACTGAACAAAATTCAAATGAAATCTTAGTCAAATTTGATGTGAAATGCACTAACGAACAAAATCTTGATGAAATTTTAGTTAAATTTCATTAGAAACACGCCAATGGACTAAATTTCAAAAAAATTTTAGTTAAATTTTAATGGAAACGAACCAATGAACCAAACCCACGGGAAATTTTTGTAAAATTTGATTGGAGACTCGCCAATGATTGAAATTCAAATGAAATTATAGTCAAATTTTATTTGATACACATTAATGAACAAAGTGCAGGTGAAATTTTAATCAAATTTGATTTGAAACGCGCCAACGAAAAAATTAGCATGAAATTTTAGTCAAATTTGATTTGATGTAAGGCCATGAACGAAACCCAGGTGAAATTTTACTCAAATTAGACTGGAAACGCTCCAATGAAAAAAATTCTTGTGAAATTTTAGTCAAATTTGATTCGAAATTTTTCAATGAACCAAAGTCGTGTGAAATTTTACTGAAATTTGGCTAAAACACATCAATGAACAAAATTCAGTTGAAATCTTAGTCAAATTTGAAGTGAAACGCACTAATGAACAAAATCCTGATGAAATTTTAGTCAAAATTGATTAGAACTATGCCAATGAACTAAATCCCGGTGAAATTTTAGTCAAATTTGATAGAAACACGCCAATGAACAAAATCCCGATAAAATTTTAGCTAAATTCTATTGAAAACACGCCAATGAACCAAACCCATGAAAAATTTCAGAAAAATTTGATTGGAGACTTGCCAACGAACAACATTCAGATGAAAATTTGGCCAAACTTTATTTCATACATGTCAACGAACAAAATTTAGGCTAAATTTTGGTCAAAGTTGATTTGAAACGCATCTACGACAAGATCAGCAGGAAATTTTAGTTGAATTTGATTTGAAATGTGCTAGTGAACCAAAGTCATGTGAAATCTTAATCAAATTTGATCGAAAATGCGGCAAAAAATAAAATCCAGATGAAATTTTAGTCAAATTTGATTTGAAATGACTGAATGAACAAAGTCCTGGTGAAATTTTAGTCAAATCTGATTTGGTACATGCTAATGATTGAAACCCTGGTGAAATTCTAGTCCAATTTGATTTCAAAAGCTCCAATGAACAAAATTCATTTGAAATTTTAATCAAATTTGAATGGAAACGCGCCAACGAAAAAATACAATTGAAAGTTTAGTCAAATTTCATTTGAAATGTGCTAATGAACCAATGCCGTGTGAAATTCTAGTTAAATTTGATTGAAAACGCGCCAATGAACAAAATCCAAATGAAATTTTAGTCAAATTCGATTTGAAATGCACGAGCGAACAAAATTCGGTGTAATTTCAGTCAAATTTGATTAGAAACACGCCAATGAATGAAATCCTATGAAATTTTAGTCAAATTTGATTGAAAACGTGCCAATGAACAAAACTTATGTGAAATTTTAGTCAAATTTGAATGGAAACGAGCAAAAAAAACCCCCCGCTTGAAATTTTGGTTAACTTTGATTCGAAATGTGCCAATGAACCAAAATTATGAGAAATTTTAGTCAAATTTGATTGAAAACGCGCTAATGAACAAAATTCTTGTGAAATTTTAGTCAAATTTGATTGGAAATACTCTAAGGATCAAAATCCTAATGAAATTTTAGTCAAAATTGATTAGAAAGGCGCCCATGAACTAAATCACAGGGAAATTTTAATCAAATTTGATTGAAAATGTGCCAATGAACGAAATTCAAGTGAAATTTTAGCCAAATTTGATTGAAAACACGCCAATAAATAAAATGCAAACGAAATTCTAGTCGAGTTTGATTTGTAATGCACTAATGAACAAAATCTTGGTGAAATTTTAGTCAAATTTGATTAGAAACTCGTCAATAAAATAAATTTCAGTGAAATTTTAGTCAAATTTGATTGGAAACACACCAATGAACCAAACCCATGTGAAATTTTAGTCAAATTTGATTGGTAACGTGCCAAGAAAAAAACCCCCATGAAATTGTAGTCAAATTTGATTCGAAATGTGCAAATGAACCAAAATCATGTGAAATTTTAGCTAGTTATGAATGTAAATGCACCAATGAACCAAACATAGGTGAAATTTTAATCAAATCTAATTGAAGACGTGCTAATAAACAAAATCCAGATGAAATTTTACTCATATTTGATTTGATACACGCCAATGAATGAAAGCCTGGTGAAATTTTAACCAACTTTGATTGGAAACGCTCCAATGACCAAAACTCATGTGAAATTTTAGTCAAATTTGAATGAAAATGCGCCAAAGGAAAAATCTGCTTGAAGTTTAGTCAAATTTGATTCGAAATGTGCCAATGAACCAAAGTCGCATGACATTCCAGACAAATTTGATTAGAAACGAGCCAATGAACCAAACTAAGGTGAAATCTAAGTCAAATTTGTTTGAAAACGCACCATAGAACAAAATTAAGATGAAATTTTAGTCAAATTTGATTAAAAACACGACAATGACCCAAATCCCTATGAAATTTTAATCAAATTTGATTGAAAATGCACAAATGAACCAAACACATTTGAAATTTTAGTCAAATTTCATTGAAAATGCGCCAACGAAAAAACTCTCATGAAGTTTTAGTCAAATTTTATTGGAAACGTGCCAATGAACCTAATCTATGTGAAATTTTAGTCAAACTTGATGGGAAACACGCCAATGAAAAAAATTCAAATGAAATTTTAGTCAAATTTGATTTGATACATGTCAATGAACGAAACCTTGGTTAAATTTTAATCAAATTATTTGATACACGCTAGTGAACGAAACCTAAGTGAGATTTTAGTCAAATTTGATTGAAATTGCGCCTGTGAAAAGTCACATGAAATTTTAGTCAAAATTGATTCGAAATGTGCCAATGAACCAAATTCATGTGAAAATTTTAGTCAAATTCGTCTGAAAACGTGCCAACGAACAAAATCCAGATGAAATTTTAGTCAGTTTTGATTTGAAATGCATGAACGAACAAAATCCTTGTGAAATTTAAGTCAAATCTGATTAGAAACACCCCAATGAACTAGAATGTGCCAATGAACCAAACCTTTGTGAAATTTTAGTCAAATTTGATTGGAAACGTGCCAACGAAAAAGCTGCATGAAATTGTAGTCAAATTTGATTCAAAATGTGCCAATGAACCAAAGTCATGTGAAATTTTAGTCAAATTTGATTGAAAACGCTCCTTTGAAGCAAACTCAAGTCAAATTTTAGTTAAATTTGATTGAGAATGCCCCATTGAACAAAATTTAAATCAAATTCTAGTCAAATTTGATTGAAAACGCACTAACGAACAAAATCTAGATGAAATTTTAATGAAATTTGATTAGAAACACGTCAATTAATGAAATCCCGATGAAATTTTAGTTAAATTTGAATGGAAACGTGCAAATGAAAAAATCCGCTTGAAATTTAGTCAAATTTGATTCAAAATGTGCTAATGAGCCAAAGTCGTGTGAAATTCTAGTCAAATTCGATTGAAACGCGCCAATGAACAAAATCCAGATGAAATTTTAGTCCAATTCGATTGGACACGCACTAACAAACAAAATCCGAGTGAAATTTTAGTCAAACTTGATTAGAAACATGCCAATTAAAAAAAATGTGGTGAACTTTTAGTCAAATTTGATTGGAATCGCGCCAATGAACCAATAGCGTGTGAAATTTTAGACAAATTTGATTGGAAATGCTCCAATGAACAAAACACATGTAAAATTTTAGTCAAGTTTGAATGGAAACGCGCCAACAAAAAATCCGCTTGAAAGTTTTGGTAAATTTGATTCGAAATGTGCCAATGAACCGAAGTCATGTGAAATTTTATTTAAATTTGATTAGAAACGGTCCAATGAAACAAACTCATGTGAAATTTTAGTAAAATTTCACTGAAAAAGCGCCACTGAACAAAATTCAAATGAAATCTGAGTCAAATTTGATGTGAAACGCACTAATGAACAAAATCATGGTGAAATTTTAGTCAAATTTCATTAGAAACACGCCAATGAACTAAATTTCGGTAAAATTTTAGTTAAATTTTTATGGAAACGCGCCAATGAACCAAACCCATGGGAAATTTTTGTAAAATTTGATTGGAGACTAGCCAATGAACAAAATTCAAATGAAATTTTAGCCAAATTTTATTTGATACACGTCAATGAACGAAATGCAGGCGAAATTTTATTCAAATTTGATTTTAAAAAAGCCAATGAAAAAATTAGCATGAAATTTTAGTCAAATCTCATTTGATACAAGGCCATGAACGAAACCTAGGTGAAATTTTACTAAAATTAGACTAAAAACGCTCCAATGAACAAAATTCTTGTGAAATTTTAGTCAAATTTGAATGGAAACATCCCAACGAAATAAGCTGCTTGAAAGTTTAGTCAAACTTGATTCAAAATTTGCCAATGAACCAAAGTCGTGTAAAATTTTAGTCAAATTTGGCTAAAACTTCGTCAATGAACAAAATCCAGTTGAAATCTTAGTCAAATTTGATGTGAAACGCACTAATGGACAAAATACTGATGAAATTTTAGTCAAATTTGATAAGAAACATGCCAATGAACTAAATTTCGGTGAAATTTTAGTCAAATATGATTAGAAACAAGCCAATGATCGAAATCCCGATAAAATTTTAGCTAAATTCTATTGGAAACACGCTAATGAACCAAACTCATGAGAAATTTCAGAAAAATTTGATTGGGGACTCGCCAATGAACAAAATTCAGATGAAATTTTGGCCAAATTTTATTTCATACATGTCAACGAACGAAATTTAGGCTAAATTTTAGTCAAAGTTGATTTGAAATGCATCTACGAAAAGATTAGTAGGAAATTTTAGTCGAATTTGATTTGAAATGTGCCAATGAACCAAAGTCATGTGAAATATTAATCAAATTTGATTGGAAACGTGGCAAAGAACAAAATCCAGATGAAATTTTCATCAAATTTGATTTGACATGAATGAACGAACAAAGTCCTATGAAAGTTTAGTCAAATTTGATTTTGTACATGCCAATGAATGAAACCCTTGTGAAATTTTAGTCCAATTTGATTTCAAACGCTCTAATGAACAAAATTCATTTGAAATTTTGGTCAAATTTGAATGGAAACGCGCCAACGAAAAAATACGAATGAAAGTTTAGTCAAATTTCATTCGAAATGTGCTAATGAACCAATGTCGTGTGAAATTCAAGTCAAATTTGATTGGAAACGCACCAATGAACAAAATTCAAATGAAATTTTAGTCAAATTTGATTTGAAATGCACGAACGAACAAAATTCGGTGTAATTTTTATCAAATTTAATTAAAAACGCGCCAATGAACAAAACTCATGTGAAATTTTAGTCAAATTTGATCGAAATGAGCAAAAAAAAACCTCTTGAAATTTTGTTTAACTTTGATTCGAAATGTGCCAATGAACCAAAGTACCGAGAAATTTTAGTCAAATTTGATTGGAAACGCGCCAATGAACAAAATTCAGGTGAAATTTTAGTCAAATTTGATTGGAAATGCTCTAACAATCAAAATCCTTGTGAAATTTTAGCCGAATTTGACTAGAAACGCGCCCATGAACTAAATCATGCGAAAATTTTAATCAGATTTGATTGAAAATGCGCTAATGAACGAAACCCAAGTGAAATTTTGGCCAAATTTGATTGAAAACGCGCCAATAAATAAAATGCAAATGACATTTTAGTCAAATTTGATTTGGAACGCACTAACGAACAAAATTATGGTGAAATTTTAGTCAAATTTGATTAGAAACTTGCCAATAAACTAAATTCTGGTGAAATTTTAGTCAAATTTGATTGGAAACACGCCAGTGAACCGAACCCATGTGAAATTTTATTCAAATTCGATTGCTAACGTGCCAACAAAAAAACCCACGTAAAATTGTAGTCAAATTTGATTCGAAATGTGCAAATGAACCAAAATCATGTGAAATTTTAGCCAAATTTGAATGTAAATGCACCAATGAACCAAACATAGGTGAAATGTCAATCAAATCTAATTGAAGACACGCCAATGAACAAAATCCAAATGAAATTTTAGTCAAATTTGATTTGATACATGCTAATGAATGAAACCCTTGTGAAATTTTAGCCAACTTTGATTGGAAACGCTCCAATGACCAAAACTCATGTGAAATTTCAGCCAAATTTGAATGAAAACGAGTCAAAGAAAAAATCTAATTGAAGTTTAGTCAAATTTGATTCGAAATGTGCCAATGAACCAAAGTCATGTGACATTCTAGTCAAATTTGATTGGAAACGCACCAATGAACCAAACTAAGGTGAACTTCAAGTCAAATTTGATTGAAAACGTGCCAATGAACAAACTTAAGAAGAAATTTTAGTCAAATTTGATTAGAAACGCGCATGACCCAAATCCCTATGAAATTTTAATCAAATTTGATTGAAAATGCACCAATGAACCGAACACATGTGAAATTTTAGTCAAATTTAATTGAAAACGCGCCAACAAAAAAACTCCCATGAAATTTTAGACAAATTTGATTCAAAATTTGTCAATGAATCGAAATCACGTGAAATTTTAGTCAGATTTGATTGGAAATGCACCAATGAACCAAATCTACGTGAAATTTTACTCAAATTTGATGGGAAAAGTGCCAATGATAAAAATTCAAATGAGATTTTAGTCAAAGTTGATTTGATACATGCTAATGAACGAATCCTTAATTTTAGTCAAATTATTTGATACATGCTAGTGAACAAAAGCTAAGTGAAATTTTAGTCAAATTTGATTGGAATTGCGCCTATGAAAATTTGCATGAAATTTTAGTCAAATTTGATTCGAAATGTGCCAATGAACCAAATTCATGCGAAAATTTTAGTCAAATTCGATTGAAAATGCGCCAATGAACAAAATTCAGATGAAATTTTAGCCAAATTTGATTTGAAACGTACGAACGAACAAAATCCTTGTGAAATTTAAGTCAAATCTGATTAGAAACCGCCAATAAACTGGAATGTGCTAATGAACCAAACCCTTGTGAAATTTTAGTCAAATTTGATTGGAAACGTGCCAACGAAAAACCCGCATGAAATTGTAGTCAAATTTGATTCAAAAATGTGCCAATGAACCAAAGTCATGTGAAATTTTAGTCAAATTTGATTGGAAACGTGCCAACGAAAAACCCGCATGAAATTGTAGTCAAATTTGATTCAAAAATGTGCCAATGAACCAAAGTCATGTGAAATTTTAGTCAAATTTGATTGAAAATGCTCCTTTAAAGCAAACTCAAGTGAAATTTTAGTTAAATTTGATTGAGAATGCACCATTGAACAAAATCCAGATGAAATTCTAGTCAAGTTTGATTGGAAACGCACTAATGAACAAGATCCTTGTGAAATTTTAGTAAAATTTGATTAGAAGCAAGCCAATGAACAAAATCCCGATGAAAATTTAGTAAAATTTGTTTGGAATCGCGCCAATGAATGAAACCCATGTAAAATTTTAGTCAAATTTGATTTGATACAAGCTAATGAACGAAACTCAGATGAAATTTTAGTCAAATTCAATTGAAAACCCTCCAATGAACAAAACTTATGTAAAATTTTAGACAAATTTAAATGGAAACCAGCCAACAAAAAAATCTGCTTGAAAGTTTAGTCAAATTTGATTCGAAATGTGTCAATGAACAAAAGTCACGTGAAATTTTAATTGAATTTGACAGGAAACACACCACCGAACCAAACCCATGCGAAATTTAGTCCAATTTGGTGGGAAACCTACCAACGAACAAAATTCGGATGAAATTTTAGTCAAATTTGATTTGATCCACGCCAATGAACGAAAACCTAGTGAAATTTTAGTCAAATTCGATTTGATGTACGCCTATGAATGAAACCCAAGTAAAATTTTAGTTAAATTTGATTGGAATTGTGCCAATGAAAATTTCCTTGAAATTTTAGTCAAATTTGATTCGAAAGATGCCATTGAACCAAAGCCATGTGAAATTTTAGTCAAATTTGATTGAAAACGCGCCAATGAACAAAATTTAAATGAAATCATAGTCAAATTTGATTAGAAACGAGCCAACGAATTAAATCCAGATGAATTTTTTGTCAAAATTGATTGGGAACGCCAATGATCCAAACACATGTAAAATTTTAGTCAAATTTGATGGAAAACACGCTAACGAACAAAATTCAGATGAAATTTTAGACTAATTTGATTTGATAAACGCCATTAAACGAAACCCAAATGAAATTTTTGCCAAATTTGATTGAAATTGTACTAATAAAAAGCCGTATGAAATTTTAGCCAACTTTGATTCTAAATGTGCCAATGAACAAAAGCCATGTGAAATTTTAGTCAAATTTGATAGGAAACGTGCCAATGAACCAAATTAAGGAGAAATTTTAGTCAAATTTGAATGGAAAACGTGCCAATGAACAAAATTAAGACTAAATTTTAGTCAGATTTGATTGGAAATGCTCCAACGAACGAAATCCTGGTGAAATTTTAGTCAAATTTGATTAGAAACACGCAAATGAACTAAATCCCGATGAAATTTTAATCAAATTTGTTTGAAAATGCGCCAATGAACCAAACACATGTGAAATTTAAGTTAATTTTGATTGGAAACGCGCTAACGAAAAAAATTGCGTGAAACTTTAGCCAAATTTGATTCGAAATGTGCCAATGATCCAAAGTCATGTGAAATTTTAGTCAAATTTGATTGGAAACGAGCCAATGAACCAAACTCATGCAAAAATTTAGTCCAATTTGAAGGGAAACGCGACAACGAACAAAATTTAGATGAAATTTTAGTCAAATTTGATTAGAAACACGCCATTGAACTAAATCCTAGTGAAATTTTAGTCAAATTTGACTGAAAATGTGCTTAATGAACCAAACCCTTATGAAATTTTAGTCAAATTTGATTGGAAACGCGCCAACGAAAAATTCGCATGAAATTGTAGTCAAATTTGATTTGAAATGTGCTAATGAACCAAAGTCATATGAAATTTTGGTCAAATTTGATTGAATAAGCGTCTTTGAAGCAAACTCAAGTGAAATTTTAGTCAAATTTGAATGATAACGTGCCATTGAACAAAATTCAGATAAAATTTGATTGGAAATGCACTAACAAACAAAATCCTTGTGAATTTTAAGTTAAATTTGATTATAAACATGCCAATGAACAAAATCCCGATGAAATTTAGTAAAATTTGTTTGGAATCACACTAATGAATCAAACCCTTGTGAAATTTTAGTCAAATTTGATTGGAAACGTGCCAACGAAAAACCCGCATGAAATTGTAGTCAAATTTGATTCAAAAATGTGCCAATGAACCAAAGTCATGTGAAAATTTAGTCAAATTTGATTAAAAATGCTCCTTTGAAGCAAACTCAAGTGAACTTTTAGTTAAATTTGATGGAGAGTGCGCTATTGAACAAAATCCAGATGAAATTCTTGTCAAATTTGATTGAAAACGCACTAACGAACAAAATCCTTGTGAAATTTTAGTAAAATTTGATTAGAAGCACGCCAATGAACAAAATCCCGATGAAAATTTAGTAAAATTTGTTTGGAATCGCACCAATGAATAAAAGCCATGTGAAATTTTAGACAAATCTGATTTGATACAGGCCAACGAATGAAACGCAGATGAAATTTTAGTCAAATTCAATTGAAAACTCTCCAATGAACAAAACTCATGTGAAATTTTAGTCAAATTTGAATGGAAATCCGCCAACGAAAAAATTCGCTTCAAAGCTTAGTCAAATTTGATTCGAAATATGCCAATGAACAAAAGTCATGTGAAATTTTAATCGAATTTAACAGGAAACACGCCACCGAACCAAACTCATGCGAAATTTAGTCCAATTTGGTGGGAAACCTACCAACGAACAAAATTTGAATGAAATTTTAGTCAAATTTGATTTTATACACACCAATGAATGAAACCCAAGTAAAATTTTAGTCAAATTTGGATGGAATTGCGTCAATGAAAAGTCGCATGAAATTTTAGTCAAATTTGATTCGAAATGTTCCAATGAACCAAAGTCATGTGAAATTTTAGTCAAATTTGATTGAAAACGCGCCAATGAACAAAATTCAGATAAAATCTTAGTCGAATTTGAAGTGAAATGCACTAACGAAAAAAATCCGGATGAAATTTTAATCAAATTTGATTAGAAACGAGCCAATGAACTAAATTCGGTGAAATTTTAGTCAAATTTGATTGGGAACGTACCAATGATCCAAACAAATGTAAAATTTTAGTCAAATTTGATGGAAAACATGCCAACGAACAAAATTCAGATGAAATTTTAGACTAATTTGATTTGATAAACGCCAATGAACAAAACCTAAATGAAATTTTCGTTAAATTTGATTGAAATTGTACTAATGAAAAGCCGTATGAAATTTTAGTCAACTTTGATTCGAAGTCTGCCAATGAACAAAAGCCATGTGAAATTTTAGTCAAATTTGATTGGAAACATGCCAATGAACCAAACTAAGGCGAAATTTTAGTCAAATTTAATGATCCAAACACATGTAAAATTTTAGTAAAATTTGATGGAAAACACGCCAACGAACAAAATTTAGATGAAATTTTTAGACTAATTTGATTTGATAAACGCCAATGAACAAAACCTAAATGAAATTTTCGTCAAATTTGATTGAAATTGTACTAATGAAAAGCCGTATGAAATTTTAGTCAACTTTGATTCGAAGTGTGCCAATGAACAAAAGCCATGTGAAATTTTAGTCAAATTTGATTGGAAACGCGCCAATGAACCAAACTAAGGTGAAATTTTAGTCAAATTTGATTGATAACGCACTAATGAACAAAATTAAGATGACATTTTAGTCAAATTGGATTGAAAATGCTCTAACGAACAAAATCCTAGTGAAATTTTAGTCAAAACGCGCCAATGAACTAAATTCAGATGAAATTTTAATCAAATTTGATGGGAAATGCGCCAATGAACCAAACACACGTGAAGTTTTAGTCAAATTTGATTGAAAATGTGTCAACAATAAAATGCGTATGAAACTTTAGTCAAATTTGATTCGTAATGTGTCAATGAACCAAAGTCATGTGAGATTTTAGTCAAATTTGATTGGAAACGCGCCAACGAACCAAACTCATTGAAATTTTAGTCCAATTTGATGGGAAATGTGCCAACGAACAAAATTTAGATGAAATTTTAGTCAAATTTGATTAGAAACACATCAATGAACTAAATCCTGGTGAAATTTTAGTCGAATCTGATTGAAAACGTGCTAATGAACCAAACCCTTGTGAAATTTTAGTCAAATTTGATTGGAAACATGCCAATGAAAAACCTGCATGAAATTGTAGTCAAATTTGATTCGAAATGTGCCAATGAACCAAAGTCATGTAAAATTTTAGTCAAATTTAATTGAAAATGCGCTTATGAAGCAAACTCAGGTGAAATTTTTGTCAAATTTGATTGAGAACTCGCCATTGTACCAAATCCAGATAAAATTCTTGTCAAATTTGATTAGAAACGCACTAACGAACAAAATTCGGGTGAAATTTTGGTCAAATTTGATTAGAAACACGCCATTGAATAAAATCCCGATGAAAGTTTAGGAAAATTTGTTTGGAATCATGCTAATAAACTAAACTCATGTGAAATTTAAGTAATATTTGATGGAAAATGCGAATAAAATTCAGATGAAATTTTAGTCAAATTTGATTTGATACAAGCCAATGAACGAAACCCATATGAAATTTTAGTCAAATTCGATTGGAAACTCTCCAATGAACAAAACTCATGTGAAATTTTAGTCAACTTTGAATGGAAACCCACCAACGAAAAAATCTGCCAGAAAGTTTCGTCAAATTTGATTCAAAATGTGCCAATGAACCAAAGTCATGTGAAATTATAACCTAATTTGATTGGAAATGGGCCAATGAATCAAACACGTGTGAAATTTTGGTCAAATTTGACTGAAAATGCCAAATGAACAAAATCATGATGAAATCTTAGTCAAATTGATGTAAAACGCACTAACTAACAAAATCCTGATGAAATTTTAACCAAATTTGATTAGAAACACGCCAATAAACTAAATCACGGTGAAATTTTAGCCAAATTCGATTGAAAACGCGCCAGTGAACCAAACACATGTGAAATATTAGTCAATTTTGATGGGAAACGTGCCAAAGAACAAAAATCGGATGAAAATTTAGTAAAATTCGATTTGATAGACGCCAATGAATGAAACCAAGTGAAGTTTTTATCAAATTCGATTGGAATTGCGCCAATGAAAAGCCGCATAAAATTTTAGTCAAATTTGATTCGTAATGTGCCAATGAACCAAAATCATGTGAAATTTTAGTCGAGTTTGGTTGGAAACGGGCCAATCAACCACACTTAGGTGAAATTTTAGTCAAATACGATTGAAAACGAGCCCATGAATAAAATTCAGATGAAATTTTAGTCAAACTTGATTGAAAATGCCCCAACAAAAAAATCATCATGAAATTTTAGTCAAATTTGATTCAACCTGTGCCAATGAACCAAAGTCATGTGAAATTTTAATCAAATTTGATAGGAAACATACTAAAGAAAAAAATTCAGATGAAATTTAAGTCAAATTTAATTTGAAACGCTCGAACGAACAAAATTCTGGTGAAATTTTGGTCAAATTTGATTAGAAACACACCAATGAACGAAATTTATGTGAAATTTTAGTCCAATATGACTGGAAATGCACCAACAAAAAGGCCACTTGAAATGCTAGTAACATTTGATTGGAAATGTGCAAATGAACGAAAGTCATGTGAAATTTTAGTCAAATTTGATTGGAAATGTGGCGATTAACAAAATTCAGATGAAATATTAGTCAAATTTGATAGGAAATACTCTAACGAACAAAATCCTGGTGAAATTTTTGACAAAATTTGATTAGAAGCACGCCAATGAACTGAATCTCTATGAAATTTTAACCATATTTGATTGGAAACGAACCAATGAACCAAAACACATGTGAAATTTTAGTCAAATTTGAATAAAAACGCGCCAACGAAAAAACTCGCATGAAATTTCAGTCAAATTTGATTAGAAATGTGCCAATGGACCAAAGTCATGTGAAATTTTAGTCAAATTTGATTGAAAACACACTAATGAACTAAATTTCGGTGAAAACATAGTCAAATTTGATTGGAAACATGCCAATGAACCAAACCTATATAAAATTTTAGTCAAATTTGTTGGGAAACGTGCCTGCGACCTAAATTCAGATGAAATTTTAATTAATTTTGATTTGATACACATCAATGAACGAAACCCAAATATAATTTTAGTCAAATTTGATTGGAATTGCGCCAATGAAAAGCCGCATAAAATTTTAGTCAAATTTGATTCAAAATGTGCCAATGAACCAAAGTCATGTTAAATTTTAGTCAAATTTGATTGGAAACGAGCCAATGAACCAAATTTAGGTGAAATTTTAGTCAAATTTGATTGAAAACATGCTAATCAACAAAATTCAGAAGAAATTTTAGTCAAATTTGATTGAAAATGCTCTAACCAACAAAATGCTGGGGAAATTCTAGTAATATTTAATTATAAACACGCTAATGAATTAAATCCCGATGAAATTTTAATCAAATTTGATTGAAAACGTTACAATGAACCAAACACGTGTGAAATTTTAGTAAAATTTGATTGAAGACGCGCCAACGAAAAAGCTCGCATGAAGTTTTGGTCAAATTTGATTCGAAATTTGCCAAGGAACCACAGTCATGTGAAATTTTAGTCAAATTTTATGAAAAACGCGGCAACAAACAAAATTCAAATGAAATTTTAGTCAAATTTGGTTTGATGCATGCCAATGAACGAAACCCTGGTGAAATTTTAATCAAATTCGATTTGATACACGCCAATGAACGAAATCCAAGTGAAATTTTAATCAAATTTGTTTGAAATTGCGCTAATGAAAAGCTACATGAAATTTTAGTCAAACTTGATTCAAAATATGCCAATGAACCAAAGTTATATGAAATTTTAATCAAATTTGATTGAAAACATTCCAATGAACAAAATCCAGATGAAATTTTAGTCAAATTTGATTTGAAACGCACGAACGAACAAAATCCTTGTGAAATTTTAGTTAAATTTGATTAGAAACACACCAATGAACTAAATACCGATGAAATGTTAGTTAAATTTGATTGGAAACGCGCTAATGAACCAAACCCTTGAGAAATTTTAGTCAAATTTGATTGGAAACGTGCCAACAAAAAACTCGTAAGAAATTGTAGTCAAATTTGATTTTAAATGTACCAATGAACCAAAGTCATGTGAACTTTTAGTCAAATTTCATTGAAAACGTGCCTATAAAGAAAAGTCAGGTGAAATTTTAGTCAAATTTGATTGAGAAGGCGCCATTGAGCAAAATTCAGATGAAATTCTAGTCAAATTTGATTGGAAACACACTAACAAATAAAATCCTAGTTAAATTTTGGTCGAATTTGATTATAGACATACTAATGAACAAAATTCCGATGAAATTTCAGTAAAATTTGTTTGGAATCGCGCCAATAAACCAAACCCATGTGAAATTTTTGCCAAATTTGAGGGAAAATGAGTCAACAAACAAAACTCAGGTGAAATTTTAGTCAAATTTGATTTAACACATGCCAATGAACGAAATCCATGTGAAATTTTAGTCAAATTCGATTGGAAACTCTTCAATCAACAAAACTCATTTGAAATTTTAGTCAAATTTGAATGGAAACCTGCCAACAAAAAATTGCTTGAAAGTTTAGTTGAATTTGATTCGAAATGTGCCAATGAACCAAAGTCCTGTGAAATTTCAGTCAAATTTGATTTAAAACTCGCCAATGAGCAAAATCCAGATGAAATCTTAATCGAATCTGATGTGAAACGTACTAATGAACAAAATCCTAATGAAATTTTAGTCAAATTTGATTGGAAACACGCCATTGAACTAAATTTCGGTGAAATTTTTGTCAAATTTGATTGGAAACGCGCCAATGAACCAAATCTATATAAAATTTTAGTCAAATTTGATGGGAAACATGCCAACGAACAAAATTCAGATGAAATTTTAGTTGAATTTTGTTTGATACACGTCAATGAATGAAACCTAAATAAATTTTAGTTAAATTTGATTGAAATTACGCCAATGTAAAGCCGCATGAAATTTTAGTTAAATTTGATTTGAAATGTGCCAATGAACCAAAGTCATGTGAAATTTTAGTTAAATTTGATTGGAAACGAGCCAAAGAACAAAACTCAAGTGAAATTTTAGTCAAATTTGATTGAATCAAATTTTAGTCAAATTTGATTGGAAACAAGCCAATGAACCAAACTCAGGTGAAATTTTAGTCAAATTTGATTGAAAATGCACCAATGAACAAAATTCAGATGAACTTTTAGTTAAATTTGATTGGAAATGATCTAATCAACAAAATTCAGGTGAAATTTTAGTCAGATTTAATTAGAAACATGCCAATGAACTAAATCCCGACGAAATTTTAATCAAATTTGATTGGAAACGCGGCAATGAACTAAACACATGTGAAATTTTAGTAAAATTTGATTGAAGACGTGCCAACGAAAAAACCCACATGAAATCTTAGGCAAATTTGATTCAAAATTTTCCAAGCCAAGGAATCAAAGTCATGTGAAATTTTAGTAAAATTTGATTAGAAATGCGCCAATGAACAAAGCCCATGTGAAATTTAGTCAAATTTGACGAAAAACACGCCAACGAACAAAATTCAAATGAAATTTTATTCAAATTTGATTTGATACATGCCAATGAACGAAACCCTGGTGAAATTTTAGTAAAATTTGATTTGACACACGCTAATGAACGAAACCCAAGTGAAATTTTAGTCAAATTTGTTTGGAATTGCGCCAATGAAAAGCGCATGAAATTTTAGTCAAATTTGATTCCAAATATGCCAATGAACCAAAGTCATATGAAATTTTAGTCTAATTTGATTGAAAATGCTCCAATGAACAAAATCCAGATGAAATTTTAGTCAAATTTAATTTGAAATGCATGAACGAACAAAATTCTTGTGAAATTTTAGTCAAATTTGATTAGAAACACGCTAATGAACTAAATCCCGATGAAATTTTAGTTAAATTTGATTGGAAACGTGCCAATGAACCAAACCCTTGTAAAATTCAAGTCAAATTTGATTGGGGACGTGCCAACAAAAAATAGTATGAAATTGTAGTAAAATTTGATTCGAAATGTGCCAATGAACCAAATTCATGTGAAATTTTAGTCAAATTTGATTGAAAATGCACCTATGAAGCAAAGTCAGGTGAAATTTTAGTCAAATTTGATTGAGAATTTAGATGAAATTGTAGTCAAATTTGATTGAAAATGCACTAACGAACAAAATTCTGGTTCAATTTTAGTCGAATTTGATTAGCGACATGCCAAAGACATGCCGATGAAATTTTATTGTTTGGAATAGCGCCAAAGAACCAAACCCATGTGAAATTTTAGCAAAATTTGATTGGAAACGCGTCAACCAACAAAATTCGGATGAAATTTTAGTCGAATTTGATTTGATAGAAGCCAATGAATGAAATTCAGGTGAAATTTTAGTCAAATTCGATTGGAAACTCTCCAATCAACAAAACTCATGTAAAATTTTAGTCAAATTTAAATGGAAACCTGCCAACGAAAAATTTGCTTGAAAGTTTAGTCGAATTTGATTCGAAATTTGCCAATGAACCAAAGTCGTGTGAAATTTCAGCCAAATTTAATTTAAAACGTGCCAATGAAAAAAATTCAGATGAAATCTTAATCTAATTTGATGTGAAACGTACTAACGAACAAAATCCTAATGAAATTTTAGCCAAATTCGATGAGAAACATGCTAATGAACTAAATTTCGGTGATATTTTTGTCAAATTTGAACTAAATTTCGGTGATATTTTTGTCAAATTTGATTGGAAACGTGCCAACGAACAAATTTTAGATGAAATTTTAGCCGAATTTGATTTCATACACGTTAATGAATGAAACCCAAATAAAATTTTAGTCAAATTTGATTGGAATTGTGCCAATGAAAAGCCGCATTAAATTTTAGTCAAATTTGATTTGAAATGTGCCAAGAACCAAAGTGATGTGAAATTTTAGTCAAATTTGATTGCAAACGAGCCAATGAACCAAATTCAGATGAAATTTTGGTCAAATTTGATTGAAAACGCGCCAATGAAGAAAATTCAGATGAAATTTTAGTCAAATGAAATTTTAGTCAAATTTGATTGAAAATGCTCTAACCAACAAAACTCTGGTGAAATTTTAGGCAGATTTGATTAGAAACACCCCAATGAACTAAGTCTCTATGAAATTTTAATCAAATTTGATTGGAAATGGGACAATGAACCAAAAACATGTGAAATTTTAGGAAAATTTGATTGAAGGCGCGCCAACAAAAAAATCTGCATGAGATTTTAGTTAAATTTGATTCGAAATTTGTCAAGGAACCAAAGTCATGTGAAATTTAAGTCCAATTTGATTGGAAACGCGCCAATGAACCAAACCCATATGAAATTTTAGTCAAATTTGATGGAAAATGCACCAACAAATAAATTTTAGATGAAATTTTAGTTAAATTTGATTTGATACATGCCCATGAACGAAACCCTAGTAAAATTTTAGTCAAATTTAATTTGATACACGCCAATGAAAGAAACCCAAGTGAAATATTAATCAAATTTGTTTGGAATTGCGCCAATGAAAAGCCGCTTGAAATTTTAGTCAAATTTGATTCAGAAAATGCCAATGAACCAAAGTCATGTGAAATTTTAGTCAAATTTGATTGAAAACGTTCCAATGAACAAAATTCAGATGAAATTTTAGTCTAATTTAATATGAAAAGCACGAACGAACAAAATCCTTGTGAAATTTTAGTCAAATTTGATTGGAGATGCCCCAATAAACCAAACCCTTATGAAATTTTAGTCAAATTTGATTGGAAACATACCGACGAAAAACCCGCATGAAATTGTAGTCAAATTTGATTCGAAATGTGCCAATGAACCAAAGTCATGTGAAATTTTAGTCAAATTTGATTGAAAACGCACCTATGAAGTAAAGTCAGGTGAAATTTTATTCAAATTTGATTGAAAACGTGCTATTGAACAAAATTCAGATGAAATTATAGTCAAATTTGATTGGAAATACACTAACGAACAAAATTATAATGAAATTTTAGTCAAATTTGATTAGGGACACGCTAATGAATCAAATCCCGATGAGATTTTAGTAAAATTTGTTTGGAATCGCGCCAATGAACCAAACCCATGTGAAATTTTAGTAAAATTTGATGAGAAATGCGTCAACGAACAAAATTCAGATCAAATTTTAGTCAAATTTGATTTGATACAAGCAATGAATGAAATCCAAGTGAAATTTTAGTTCAATTTGATTGGAAATTCTCCAATCAACAAAACTCATGTGAAATTTTAGTCAAATTTGAATGAAAACCTGCCAATGAAAAAATTTGATCGAAAGTTTAGTCAAATTTGATTTGAAATGTGCCAATGAACCAAAGTCATGTAAAATTTTTGTCTAATTTGATTGGAAATGGACCAATGAACCAAACACATGTAATATTTTAGTCAAATTTGACTAAAACCACCCCAATGAACAAAATTCAGATGAAATCTTATCGAATTTGATGTAAAACGTACTAACGAACAAAATTCTGATGAAGTTTTAGTTAAATTTGATTAGAAACACACTAATGAACTAAATTTCGATGAAATTTTAGTAAAAAAATGATTGGAAACACACCAATGAACCAGACCCTTGTGAAATTTTAGTCAATTTGATGGGAAACGCGCCAACAAACATTAGTCAGATGAAATTTTAGTCAAATTTGATTTGACACACGCCAATGAACATAACCCAAGTGGAATTTTGTCAAATTTGAATGGAATTGTGCCAATGTAAAGTTGCATGAAATTTTAGCCAAATTTAATTCTAAATGTGCCAATAAACTAAAGTCACGTGAAATTTTAGTCAAATTTGATTGGAAACTCTCCAACGAACCAAACTCAGGTGAAATTTTAGTTAAATTTGATTTGATACACGCCAATGAACGAAATTCAGATGAAATTTTTGTCAAATTTGATTGGAAATGCTCTAACAAACAAAATCCTTGTGAAATTTTAGTCAAATTTGATTAGAAACATGCTAATGAACTAAATCCCGATGAAATTTTAATCAAATTTTATTGGTAACGAGCCAATGAAGCAAACACATGTGAAATTTTTGTCAAATCTGATTGAAAACGCATCAACGAACAAAATTCAGATCAAATTTTAGTTGAATTTGATTTGATACAAGCCAATGAATAAAATCCAGGTGAAATTTTAGTCAAATTCGATTAGAAACTCTCCAATCAACAAAATTTTAGTGAAATTCGGTTAGAAACATGTGATATTTTAGTCAAATTTGACTAAAAACGCCCCAATGAACAAAATTCAGATGAAATCTTATCGAATTTGATGTAAAAACACACTAATGAACAAAATTCTAATGAAATTTTGGTTAAATTTGATTCGAAACACGCCAATGAACTAAATTCCGGTGAAATTTTAGTAAAAAATGATTGGAACGCCCCAATGAACAAAATTCAGATGAAATCTTATCGAATTTGATGTAAAAACACACTAATGAACAAAATTCTAATGAAATTTTGGTTAAATTTGATTCGAAACACGCCAATGAACTAAATTCCGGTGAAATTTTAGTAAAAAATGATTGGAACGCCCCAATGAACAAAATTCAGATGAAATCTTATCGAATTTGATGTAAAAACACACTAATGAACAAAATTCTAATGAAATTTTGGTTAAATTTGATTCGAAACACGCCAATGAACTAAATTCCGGTGAAATTTTAGTAAAAAATGATTGGAACGCACCAATGAACCAAACCCTTGTGAAATTTTAGTCAATTTGATGGGAAATGCGCCAACGAACATTAGTCAGATGAAATTTTAGTCAAATTTGATTTGACACATGCCAATGAACATAACCCAAGTAAAATTTTTGTCAAATTTGAATGGAATTGTGCCAATGAAAAGCCGCATGAAATTTTAGCCCAATTTAATTCTAAATGTTACAATGAACCAAAGTCATGTGAAATTTTAGTCAAATTTGATTGGAAACGCTCCATTGAACCAAACTTAGGTGAAATTTTAGTTAAATTTGATTTGATACATGCCAATGAACAAAATTCAGATGAGATTTTAGTCAAATTTGATTGGAAATGCTCTAACCAACAAAATTCTTGTGAAATTTTAGTCAAATTCGATTAGAAACATGCTAATGAACTAAATCCCAATGAAGTTTTAATCAAATTTTATTGGAAACGAGCCAATGAAGCAAATACATGTGAAATTTTAGTCAAATCTGATTGAAAACACATAAACGAACAAAATTCAAATCAAATTTTAGTCAAATTTGATTTGCTACAAGCCAATGAATAAAATTCAGGTGAAATTTTAGTCAAATTCGATTAGAAACTCTCCAATCAACAAAACTCATATGAAATTTTAGTCAAATTTGAATGGAAACTTGCCAAAAAAATTCGCTTGAAAATTTAGTCAAATTTGATTCGAAATCAATGAACAAAAGTCATGTGAAATTTTAGTCTAATTTGATTGGAAACGGGCCAATGAACCAAATACATGTGATATTTTAGTCAAATTTGATTAGAAACACGCGAATGAACTAAATCTTGGTGAAATTTTAGTTAAATTTGATTGGAAACACACCAATGAACCAAACCCTTGTGAAATTTTAGTCAAATTTGATTGGAAACAGGTCAACGAAAAACCCGCATGAAATTGTAGTCAAACTTGATTCAAAATGTTCTAATGAAGTAAAATCATGTGAAATCTTAGTTAAATTTGATTGAAACGCACCTATGAAACAAAGTCAGGCGAAACTTTAGTTAAAGTAGATTGAGAACGCACCATTGAGCAAAATTCAAATGAAATTCTAGCCAAATTTGATTGGAAACGCACTAACGAACAATATCCTAGTGAAATTTTAGTCAAATTTGATTAGACACTCGCCAATGAACAAAATCCCGATGAAATTTTAGTAAAATTTGTTTGGAATCACGCTAATGAACTGAACCCATACGAAATTTTAGTCAAATTTGATGGGAAAAGCATCAAAGAACAAAACTCAGACGAAATTTTATTCGAATTTAATTTGATCAAGCCAATGAACGAAATTCAGGTGAAATTTTAGTCAAATTCGATTGGAAACTTTCCAATCAACAAAACTCATGTGAAATTTTAGTCAAATTTGAATGGAAACCTGCCAATGAAAAAATTCGCTTGAAAGTTTAGTCAAATTTGATTCGAAATGCGCCAATGAACCAAAGTCATGTGAAATTTTAGTCTAATTTGATTGGGAACGGGCCAATGAACCAAATACATATGATATTTTAGTCAAATTTGACTAAAAACGTCCAAATGAACAAAATCTAGACGAAATCTTATCGAATTTGATGTAAAACGCACTAACGAACAAAATTTTGATGAAATTTTAGTCAAATTTAATTAGAAACACGCCAATAAACTAAATTTCGGTGAAATTTTAATCAAATTTGATTAGAAACGCACCAATGAACCAAACCCATGTGAAATTTTAGTCAAATTTGATGGGAAACACACCAACAAACAAAAGTCTGGTGAAATTTTAGTCAAATTTGATTTGGTACACGCCAATGAACAAAATTCAGTTGAAATTTTAGTCAAATTTAATTGGAAATGCTGTAACCAACAATATTCTTGTGAAATTTTAGCAAATTAGATTAGAAACAAGCTGATAAACTAAACCCTGATGAAATTTTAATCAAATTTTATTGAAAATGCACCAATGAACCCAACACATGTGAAATTTTAGTCAAATTTGAATGGAAACGAGTCAAATGATAAAATTCAGTTGAATGTGATTTGATACAAGACAATGAATAAAATCTAGGAGAAATTTTAGTCAAATTTGATTGGAAACTCTCCAATCAATAAAACTCATATGAAATTTTAGTCAAATTTGAATATTAACCAGCCAACGAAAAAATTCGCTTGAAAGTTTAGTCAAAGTTTATTCGAAATGTACCAATGAACCAAAGTCATGTGAAATTTTTATCTAATTTGATTGGAAACGGGCCAATGAACCAAACACATGATATTTTTGTCAAATTTGATTAGAAACACGCCAATAAACTAAATCCCAGTGAAATTTTAATCAAATTTGATTGGAAACGCGCGAATTAACCAAACCCCTATGAAATTTTAGTCAAATTTGATTGGAAACGTGTCATTGAAAAACCCGCATGAAATTGTAGTGAATTTTAATTCGAAAATGTACCAATGAACAAAGTCATGTGAAATTTTAGTCAAATTTGATTAAAAACGCCCCTATGAAGCAAAGTCAAGTAAAATTTTAGTCAAATTTGATTGAGAACATGTCATTGAGCAAAATTTAAATAAAATTCTAGTCAAAATTAATTGGAAACGCACTAACAAACAAAATCTTGGTGAAATTTTTATCAAATTTGATTAGTGACAAACCAATGAGCAAAATCCCAATCAAATTTTAGTAAAATTTGTTTGGAATTTCGCCAATGAACCAAACTCATGTGAAATTTTAGTCAAATTTGATGGGAAAAGCGCCTACGAACAAAATTCAGATAAAATTTTATTCGAATTTGATTTGATACAAGCTAATAAATGAAATCTAGGTGAAATTTTAGTCAAATTCGATTGGAAACTCTCTAATCAACGAAACTCATATGAAATTTTAGTCAAATTTGAATGGAAACCTGCCAACGAAAAAATTCGCTTGAAAGTTTAGTCAAATTTGACTTGAAATGTGCCAATGAACCAAAATCATGTGAAATTTTAGTCTAATTTGATTGGAAACAGGTTAATGAACCAAACAAATATGCAAATTTGACCAAGAGTGCCCTAATGAACAAAATTCGGACGAAATATTAGTTAAATTTGATGTAAAACACACAAACGAACAAAATTATGAAGAAATTTTAGTCAAATTTGATTGGAAACGCAACAATGAACCAAAGTCATGTGAAATTTTAGTCAATTTGATTGAAATCGTGCCAATGAACAAAATTCAGACGAAATTTTAGTCAATTTGATTGAAACGCACTAACGAATTAAATCTTTTTGAAATTTTAGATAAATTTAATTAGGAACACGCAAATAAACTAAATCCCGGTGAAATTTCAGTCAAATTTGATTGGAAACGCACCAATGAACCAAACTCTTGTGACATTTAAGTCAAATTTGATGGGAAAAGCATCAATGAACAAAATTCAGATGAAATTTTATTCGAATTAGATTTGATACAAGCCAAAGAACGAAATCCACGTGAAATTTTAGTCAAACTCGATCGGAAACTCTCCAATCAACAAAACTCATGTGAAATTTTAGTCGAATTTGAACGGAAACCAGCCAACGAAAAAATTCGCTTGAAAGTTTAGTCAAAATTGATTTGAAATGTGCCAATGAACAAAAGTCATGTAAAATTTTAGTCGAATTTGTTTGGAAACGGGCCAATGAACCAAACACATATGATATTTTAGTCAAATTTGACCAAAAATGCCCCAATGAACAAAATTCGGATGAAATCTTATTCGAATTTGACGTAAAACGCACTAATGAACAAAATTATGATGAAATTTTAGTTAAATGTGATTAGAACCATGCCAATGAACTAACTTTCGATGAAATTTTAGTCAAATTTGATTGGAAACGCACCAATAAACCAAAGTCATGTGAAATTTTAGTCAAATTTGATTGAAATCGTGCCAATGACCAAAATTCAGATGAAATTTTAGTCAAATTTGATTTGAAACGCACGAACGAACTAAATCTTTTTGAAATTTTAGTCAAATTTAATTAGGAACACGCAAATGAGCCAAATCACGATAAAATTTTAGTCAAATTTGATTGGAAACACGCCAATGAACCAAACCCTTGTGACATTTAAGTCAAATTTGATGGGAAAAGCATCAATGAACAAAATTTAGATGAAATTTTATTCGAATTAGATTTGATACAAGCCAATGACCGAAATCCAGGTGAAATTTTAGTTAAATTCGATTGGAAACTCTCCAATCAACAAAACTCATGTGAAATTTTAGTCAAATTTGAAT
Organism: Olea europaea var. sylvestris; assembly: GCF_002742605.1. Taxonomy (NCBI): domain Eukaryota; kingdom Viridiplantae; phylum Streptophyta; class Magnoliopsida; order Lamiales; family Oleaceae; genus Olea; species Olea europaea. Next base: position 203,004 of record NW_019247671.1, on the reverse strand, counting down.
GAAAATCTGCCAACAAAAAAATTCGCTTGAAAGTTTAGTCAAATTTGATTCAACCAAAGTCATGTGAAATTTTAGTCTAATTTGATTGGAAACAGGCCAATGAACCAAACATGTACGATATTTTTATCAAATTTGACCAAAAACACCCCAATGAACAAAATCTGGACGAAATCTTAGTCGACTTTGATGTAAAACGCTCTAAAGACCAAAATTTTGATGAAGTTTTAGGCAAATTTGATTAGAAACACGCCAATGAACTAAATTCCAGTGAAATTTTAGTCAAATTTGATTGAAAACTCGCCAATGAACAAAATTCAAAATAAATTTTAGTCAAATTTGATTTGAAACGCACAAACAAACTAAATCCTTTTGAAATTTTAGTTAAATTTAGTTAGGAACACGCCAATGAACCAAATCCCGGTGAAATTTTAGTCAAATTTGATTGGAAATGCGCTAATGAACCAAACCGCTGTGACATTTAAATCAAATTTGATCGGAAATGTGCCAACAAAAAACTCGCATGAAATTGTAGTCAAATTTGATTCGAAATGTGCCAAAGAACCAAAGTCATGTGAAATTTTAGTCAAATTTAATTGAAAACGTGCCTTTGAAGCAAACTCAAGTGAAACTTTAGTCAAGTTTGATTCAGAATCCGTTATTGTACAAAATTCAGATGAAATTATAGTCAAATTTGATTTGAAATGCGCTAACAAACAAAATTCTGGTGAAATTTTAATCAAATTTGACTAAAAACACACCAATGAACACAATCCCAATGAAATTTTAGTTGAATTTGGTTAGAAACGCGCCAATGAATCAAATTTAGGTGAAATTTTAGTCAAATTCGAGTAAAAACGTGCCTATAAACTAAATTCAGGTGAAATTTTATTGAAATTTGATCGAAAACGCGCCAACGAAAAAATCTGCACGAAATTTTAGTCAAATTTGATTCGAATTGTGCTAATGAACCAAAGTTATGTGAAATTTTAGTCAAATTAGACAAGAAACGTGCCAAAGTACAAAATTCAGATGAAATTTAAGTCAAATTTGATTTGAAACACGTGAAAGAACAAAATGCTGGTGAAATTTTAGTCAAATTTGATTAGAAACACTCTAATGAATGATATCCAGGTGAAATTTTAGTCAAATTTGATTGGAATCACGCCAATGAATCGAACACGTGTGAAATTTTATTCATATTTGATGGTAAACGCTTCAACGAATAAAATTCAGATCAAATTTAAGTCAAATTTGATTTGATACAAGCCAATGAACGAAACCTAGGTGAAATTTTAGTCAAATTTAATTGGAAACACTCCAATGAACAAAACTCAAGAAAATTTTTAGTTAAATTTGAACGGAAACGGCCAACGAAAAAATAGCTTGAAATTTTAGTCAAATTTGATTCGAATGTGCCAATGAACCGAAGTCATGTGAAATTTTAGTCTAATTTGATTAGAAACTGGGCTAATGAACCAAACAGATGTGAAATTTTAGTCAAATTTGGTTGAAAACGCCCCCAATGAACAAAATCCAAGCAAAATCCTAGCCGAATTTGATGTGAAATGCACTAACGAACAAAATTCTGATGAAGTTTTTTGTCAAATTTGATTAGAAACACTCCAATGAACTAAATTTTGATAAAATTTTAGTCAAATTTGATTGGAAACGTGCCAATGAACAAAATCCAGATGAAATCTTAGCAAAATATGATGTGAGACACACTAACAAACAAATTCTTGATGAAATTTTAGTCAAATTTGATTAGAAACATGCCAATAAACTAAATCCTGGTGAAATTTTAGTCGAATTTGATTGGAAACGTGCCCATGAACCAAACCCATATAAAATTTTAGTTAAATTTGATGGGAAACGCACCAACGTTCAAAATTCAAATGAAGTTTTAGTCAAATTTGATTTGATACAAGCCAATGAACGAAACCCAAAAGAAATTTTTGTCAAATTTGATTGGAATTGCGCCAATGAAAAGCCGCATGAAATTTTAATCAAATTTGATTTGAAATGTGCCCATGAACTAAAGACACGTGAAATTTTAGTTAAATTTGATTGGAAATGTGCCAGTTAACCGAACTAAAGTGAAATTTTAGTCAAATTTGACTGAAAACACGCCAATAAACAAAATTCAGATGAAATTTTTAGTGAATTTGATTGGAAATGTTCTAACCAACAAAATCCTGGTGAAATTTTAGTCAAAATTTGGTTAGAAACACGTTAATGAACTAAATCCTGATGAAATTTTTTAATCAAATTTGATTGAAAACGCGCCAATGAACCAAACACGAGTGAAATTTTACTCAAATTTGATTGACAACGCGGTAACAAAAAAATGCGCATGAAATTTTAGAAAAATTTGACTCGAAATGTGCCAATGAACTAAAGTCATATTTGATTGAGAACGTGTCATTGAATAAAATCTAGACGAAATTCTAGTCAAATTTGATTGGAAACACGACAATGAACAAAATCCTGGGGAAATTTTGTCAAATTTGATTAGAAACATGCCAATGAACAAAATTTTAGTCAAATTTGAAGGGAAATGCGTCGACAAACAAAATTTAGATGAAGTTTTAGTTAGATTTGACTGATACAAGCCAATGAACGAAACCCAAGTGAAATTTTATTCAAATTCGATTGGAAATGCTCCAATGAACAAAACTCAAGTGAAATTTTACTGAAATTTGAATAGAAACCCGCCAATGAAAAAATCCGCTTGAAAGCTTAGTCAAATTTGATTCGAAATGTGCCAATGAACCAAAGTCATGTGAAATTTTAGTCTAATTTCATTGGAAATAGGCAATGAATGAAACACAGATGAAAATTTAGTCAAATCTGACTGAAAATACCTCAATGAACAAAATTCAGATGAAATTTTAGTCGAATTTGATGTGAAACACACTAATGAACAAAATCCTTATGAAATTTTTGTCAAATTTGATTGGAAACACGCCAATGAACTAAATTCAGGTGAAATTTTAGTCAAATTTGCTTAGAAACACTCCAATGTACAAAACTCATGTGAAATTTTAGTCAAATTTGTTTAGAAATGCGCCAGCCAAAAAACCTTCTTCAAATGCTAGTTAAATTTGATTCGAAATGTGCTAATGAACCAAAGTTACGTGAAATGTTTGTCAAATATAATTGGGAATGCGCCAATGAACCAAACTCGAGTGAAATTTGAGTCAAATTTATTGAAAACGTAGCGATGAACAAAAGTCATATGAAATTTTAGTCGAATTTGATAGGAAATACTCTAATGAACAAAATCTTGATGAAATTTTAGACAAATTTAATTAGAAACATGCCAATGAATAAAATCCCGGTGAAATTTTAATCATATTTGATTGGAAACGCGCCATTGAACTAAACACATGTAAAATTTTATTCAAATTTGATTGAAAACGTGTCAATGAAAAACTCACATGAAATTTTATTCAAATTTGATCGAAAATATGCCAATGTACCAAAGTCATGTGAAATTTTAGTCAAATCTGATTGGAAACGTGCCAATAAACTAAACTCGTCTAAAATATTAGTTAAATTTGATGGGACACACGTAAATGAACACAATTTAGATGAAATTTAAGTCAAATTTGATTTGATACAAGCCAATGAAAGAAATTCAAGTGAATTTTTTGTAAAATTCAATTGGAATTGTGACAATGAAAAGTCGTATGAAATTTTAGTCAAATTTGATTCGAAATGTATCAATGAACCAAAGTCGTGTGAAATTTTATTCAAATTTGTCAAAAAAACTCACCAAAGAACAAAATTCAGATGAAATTTAAGTCAAATTTGATTTGAAACGCATGAAGAAACAAAATCCAAGTAAATTTTTAGTCAAATGTGATTAGAAACACACCAACGAATGAAGTTCATTTGAAATTTTAGTCAATTTTGATCGAAAACCATCCAATGAACAAAACTCATGTGAAATTTTAGCCAGATTTGAATGGAAACGTTCTAAATTAAAAATTCGCATGAAAGTTAATTCAAATTTGATTCTAAATGTGCCAATGAACCAAAGTCATGAGAAATTTTAGTCCAATTTGATTGGAAATGGGCCAATCAACCAAATACATGTGAAATTTTAGTTAAATTTGGCTGAAAACGCCCCAATGAATAAAATCTCAACGAAATCTTAGTCGAATTTGATGTGAAACATACCAACGAACAAAATTCTGAAGAAACTTTAGCCAAATTTGATTAAAAACACTTCAATGAACTTATTCCCGGTTAAATTTTAGTCAAATTTGATTGAAAACGCGCCAACGAACCAAACACATGTGAAATTTCTGTCAAATTAGACAGGAAACGCGATAATGAACAAAATTCAGGTGAAATTGTAGTCAAATTTGATTTGATACATGCCAATGAACGAAACCCAATTAAAATTTTTGCCAAATTTGATTGGAATTGCGCCAATGAAAAGTCGCATGAAATTTTTGGCAAATTTGATTCGTAATGTGCCAATGAACCAAAATCATGAGAAATTTTAGTCAAATTTGGTTGGAAACGCGCCAACAAACAAAATTTAGATGAAAATTTTATCAAATTTGACTTGAAAAGCACGAATGAACAAAATATTGGTGAAATTTGAGTCAAATTTGAATAGAAACACACCAATGAACGAAATTCAGTTTAAATTTCTATCAAATTTAATTGGAAACGCAGTAATGAACAAAACTCGTGTGAAATTCCTGTTAAATTTGATTGGAAACGCGCCAATGAACCAAACTCATGTGAAATTTTAGTCAAATTTGATTTGATATACGCCAATGAACGAAACCCAAGTGAAATTTTTGCCAAATTTGATTGGAAGTGTGCTAATGAAAAGCCTCATGAAATTTTAGTCAAATTTGATTCGTAATGTGCCAATGAACTAAAATGATGTGAAATATTAGTCAAATCTGGTTGGAAACATGCCAATGAACCAAACTATATGAAATTTTAGTCAAATTTGATGAAAAACGTGGCAGCGAACAAAATTCTGATGAAATTTTAGTCAGATTTGATTAAAAACGTGCGAACGAAAAAATTTGCTTGAAATTTTAGTCTAATTTGATTCGAAATGTGCGAATGAAGCAAAGTCGTGTGAAATTTTAGTTAAATTTGACTGAAAGCAGCCTAACGAACAAAATCTAGACGAAATCTTTGTCGAATTTGATGTGAAATGCACTAACGAACAAAATCCTGAAGAAATTTTAGTCATATTGGATTAGAAACACTTCAATGAACTAAATCTCGGTGAAATTTTAGTCAAATTTGATTGGAAATGCGCCAATGAACCAAACCCTTGTAAAATTTTAGTCAAATTGGATGGGAAACACGCTAACGAACAAAATTCAGAAAACAATTTAGTCAAATTTGATTTGATACATGCCAATGAATGAAACCCAAGTGAAATTTTTGCCAAATTTGATTGAAATTGTGCCAATGAAAAGTCCCATGTAATTTTGGACAAACTTGATTGAAAACAGGCCACCGAAAAAATCTGCTTGAAATTTTAGTGAAATTTGATTCAAAATGTGCCAATGAACCAAAGTCATGCGAAATTTTATTTAAATTTGACAAGATATGCGCCAAAGAACAAAATTCAAACGAAATTTAAGTCAAATTTGATTTGAAAAGCACGAACGAACAAAATTCTGGTGAAATTTTAGTCAAATTTGAATAGAAACACACCAATGAATGAAATCCAGGTTAAATTTTGGTCAAATTCGATTGGAAACGTGCCAATGAACAAAACTCATGTGAAATTTCAGTCAAATTTGATTGAAAACGTGAACCATACCAATGGGAAATTTTAGTCAAATTTGATGGGAAATGCGCCAACGAAAAAAATTCAGCTAAAATTTTAGTCAAATTTGATTTGATACACGTCAATGAATGAAACCCAAGCGAAATTTTTGCTAAATTTGATTGGAATTGCGCCCATGAAAAGCCGCAAGAAATTTTAGTCAAATTTGATTCGTAACGTGCCAATGAACCAAAATCATGTGAAATTTTAGTCAAATCTGGTTGGAATCATGCCAATGAACCAAATCCATGTGAAATTTTAGTCAAATTTGATGAAAAATGCGACAATGAAAAAAATTCAGAAGAAATTTTTGTTAAATTTGATTAAAAACGCGCCAACAAAAAAATTGGCTTGAAATTTTAGTTAGGTTTGATTCAAAATGTGCCAATGAACCAAAGTCATGTGTAATTTTATACAAATTTGAAAGGAAACATGCCAAAGAACAATCTGGCGAAATTTTAGTCAAATTTGATTAGAAACACACCAATGAACGAAATTCAGGTGAAATTTTAGTCAAATTAGATTGAAAACGCGCCAATGAACAAAACTCCTGTGAAATTTCAGTTAAATTTGAATGAAAACGCTTTAATGAACCAAACCCATGTGAAATTTTAGTCAAATTTGGTGGGAAACACACCAACAAACAAAATTCAGATGAAATTTTAGTCAAATTTGAATGGAAACGCGCCAATGAAAAGATTTGCTTGAAATTTTAGTCAAAATTTATTCGAAATGTGCCAATGAACCAAAGTCATGTGAAATTTTAGTCTAATATGATTGGAAACGGGCCAGTGAAACAAACATAGGTGAAATTTTTAGTTAAGTTTGACTAAAAACACCCTAAGGAACAAAATCCAGATAAAAGCTTTATCAAATTTGATGTGAAACAGCACCAACGAACAAAATCCTTAAGAAATTTTAGTCATATTTGATTAGAAACACTTCAACGAACTAAAACCCGATGAAATTTTAGTCAAATTTGATTGGAAACGGGCTAACGAACAAAATTCAAATAAAATTTTAGTCAAATTTGATTTGATACACGTCAATGAATGTAACCCAAGTGAAATTCTTGCCAAATTTAACTGGAATTGCGCCAATGAAAAGTCGCATGTAATTTTAGTGAAATATGATTGAAAACAAGCCAACAAAAAAATTCACTTAAAATTCTAGTCAAATTTGATTCGAAATGTGCCAATGAATAAAAGTCATGTGAAATTTTATTCAAATTTGATAGGAAACGCGCCAAAGAACAAAATTCAGATGAAATTTTAGTCAAATTTGATTTGAAAACATGAAAGAACAAAATTCTAGTGAAATTTTAGTCAAATATGAATAGAAACACACCAACAAATGAAATCCAGGTTAAATTTCGATCAAATTTGATTGGAAAGGCGCCAATGAACTAAACTCATGTGAAATTTCAGTCAAATTTGATTGGAAACGCGGCAATGAACCAAACCCATGTGAAATTTTAGTCAATTTTGATGGGAAACGCACCAATGAATAAAATTTAATTGAAATTTTAGTCAAATTTGATTTGATACATGCCAATGAACGAAACCCAAGTGAAATTGTTGCCAAATTTGATTGGAATTACGCCAATGAAAAGCCTCACAAAATTTTAGTCAAATTCGATTCGTAATGTGCCAATGAACCAAAATGATGCGAAATTTTAGTCAAATTTGGTTGGAAATGCGCCAATGAACCAAACCCATGTGAAATTTTAGTCAAATTCGATGAAAAACACGCCAACGAACAAAATTCAGATGAAATTTTAGTCAAATTTGATTAAAATGCCCCAACAAAAAAAATCCTCTTGAAATTTTAGTCAAATTTGATTCGAAATGTGTCAATGAACTAAAGTCATGTGAAATTTTTGTCAAATTTGACAGAAAATGCGCCAAAGAACAAAATTCATATGAAATTTAAGTCAAATTAGATTTGAAACGCACGAAGGTACAAAATCTTGGTGAAGTTTATTTCGGATGAAATTTAAGTCAAATTTGATTTGAAACGTACGAAGGAACAAAATTCTGGTGAAATTTTTGTCAAATTTGAATAGAAACACGTCAACGAATGAAATCCAGTTGCAATTTTAGTCAATTTTGATTGAAAATGTGCCAATGAACAAAACTCATTTGAAATTTTGGTCAAATTTGAATGGAAACATGCCAACGAAAAAATTCGCTTGAAAGTTTAGTCAAATTTGATTAGAAATGTGCTAATGAACCATTGTGATGTGAAATTGTAGTCAAATTTTATTGGAAACGGGCAATGAACCAAAAACAGGTGAAATTTTTTGTGAAATTTAACTGAAAACACTGTAATGAACAAAATCCAAATGAAATCTTAGTCGAATTTGATGTGAAATGCACCAACGAACAAAATCCTGAAGAAATTTTAGTCAAATATGATTAGAAACACTTAATGAACTAAATCCCAATGAAATTTTATTCAAGTTTGAATGGAAATACGCCAATGAACAAAATTCTTGTGAAATTTCAGTCAAATTTGATTGGAAATGCGCCAATGAACCAAATTCATGTGAAATTTTAGTCAAATTTGATGGGAAACGCGCCGATGAACAAAATTTAGATAAATTTTAGTCAAATTTGATTTGATACACGCCAATGAATGAGACTCAAGTGAATTTTTTGTCAAATTTGATTGGAATTAAGCCAATGAAAAGTCGCATGAAATTTTAGTCAAATTTTATTTGTAATGTGCCAATGAACCAAAATCATGTGAAATTTTAGTCAATTTTGGTGGGAAACGGGCCAATGAACCGAACCCAGGAGAAGTTTTAGTTAAATTTGAATGAAAACACCCTAATGAACAAAATCCAGACGAAATCTTAGCCGAATTTGATGTGAAACGCACTAAAGAACAAGATCCAGAAGAAATTTTAGTCAAATTTGATCAGAAACACTTCAATGAACGAAATCCCGATAAAATTTTAGTCAAATTTGATTGGAAACATGCCAATGAACCAAACTCATGTGAAATTTTACTCAAATTGGATGGGAAACACGCTAACGAACAAAATTCAGATGAAATTTTAGTCAAATTTGAGTTGATACACGTCAATGAATGAAACCCAAGTAAAATTTTTCCCAAATTTGATTGGAATTGCGCCAACGAAAAACCGCAAGAAATTTTAGTCAAATTTGATTCACTAATGAAACAAAATCATGTGAAATTTTAGTCAATTTTGGTTGGAAACGTGCTAATGAACCAAACCCACGTAAAATTTTAGTCAAATTTGATAAGAAATGCGCCAACAAATAAAATTCAATTGAAATTTTAGTTAAATTTTATTTGATACACGCCAATGAATGAAACTCCAATGAAATTGTTGCCAAATTTGATTGGAATTGCGCCATGGAAAACCCTCATGAAATTTTTGTCAAATTTGATTCGTAATGTGCTAATGAACTAAAATGATGTGAAATTTTAGTTAAATTTGGCTAGAAACGCACCAATGAACCAAACAAGGGTGAAAATTTTGTCAAATTTGATTGAAAACACCCCAATGAACAAAATTCAGACAAAATCATAGTCGAATTTTATGTGAAATGCACCTACAAACAAAATCTAGAAGAAATTTTAGTCAAAGTTGATTAGAAACACTTAATAAACTAAATCCCGGTGAAATTTTAGTCAACATTGATTGGAAACGCGCCAATGAACCAAATCCACGTGAAATTTAAATCAAATTTGATGGGAAATACGCCCAAGAAAAAAATTCAGATGAAATTGTAATAAAATTTTATTGGACTTGCAACAATGAAAAGCTGCAAGAAAATTTAGCCAAATTTGATTTGTAATGTGCCAATGAACCAAAATCATGTGAAATTTTAGTCAATTTTGGTTGGAAACGGGCCAATGAACTAAGCGTAGGAGAAATTTTAGTTAAATTTGAATGAAAATGCCCCAATTAACAAAATCTAGACAAAATCTTAGTCGAATTTGATGTAAAATGCACTAACAAACAAAATCCTGATTTTAGTCAAATCTGATTAGAAACACTTCAATGAACTAAATCTCGGTAAAATTTTAGTCAAATGTGATTGGAAACGAGCCAATGAACCAAACTCATGTGAAATTTTAGTCAAATTTGATGGGAGATGCGCCAACGAACAAAATTCAATTGAAATTTTAGTCAAATTTGATTTGATACACGCCAATGAACGAAACCAAAGTGAAATTGTTGCCAAATTTGATTGGAATTGTGCCAATGAAAAGCCTAATGAAATTTTGGTCAAATTTGATTAGTAATTTGCCAATGAACAAAAATAACGTGGAATTTTAGTCAAATTTGGTTGGAAACGCGCCAATGAACCAAATCCATGTAAAATTTTTTAGTCAAATTTGATTAAAAACATGGTAGCGAACAAAATTCAGATAAATTTTTGTTAAATTTGATTAAAAACGGGCCAACAAAAATATCCACTTGAAATTTTAGTCAAATTTGATTCGAAATGTGCCAATGAACCAAAGTAATTTGAAATTTTAGTCAAATTTGACAGAAAACTCGTCAAAGAACAAAATTCAGATGAAATTTAAGTCAAATTTGATTTGAAACGCACGCAGCAACAAAATCCTGGTGAAATTTTAGCCAAATTAAATTTGAAACACACCAATGAATGAAATTTAGTTGAAATTTTAATCAAATTTGATTGGAAACGCGCCAATGAACAAAACTCATGTGAAATTTTAGTCAAATTTGACGCCAACGAAAAAATCTGCTTGAAAGTTTAATCAAAATTTATTTGAAATGTGCCAATGAACCAAAGTGATGTGAAATTGTAGTCTAATTTGATTAGAAACGGACAATGAACCAAACACAGGTGAAATTTTTGTCAAATTTGATTGAAAACACCCTAATGAACAAAATTCAGACGAAATCTTAGTCGAATATAATGTAAAATGCACCTACGAACAAAATCTTGAAGAAATTTTACCCAAATTTGATTATAAACACGTAATGAACTAAATCTCGGGGAAATTTTAGCCAACTTTGATTAGAAATGCACCAATGAACAAAACTCATGTGAAATTTCAGTCAAATTTGATTGGAAACACACCAGTGAACCAAATTCATGTGAAATTTTAATCAAATTTGATGGAAAACACGCCAACAAAAAAAATTTAGATGAAATTTTAGTCAAATTTGATTTGATACACGCTAGTGAACGAGACTCAAGTGAAATTTTTATCAAATTCCATTGGAATCACGCCAATGAAAAGCCCCATGAAATTTTAGTCAAATTTGATTCTTAATGTGCCAATGAACCAAAATCATGTGAAATTTTAGTCAATTTTGGTTGGAAACGGGCCAATGAACGAAACACAGGAGAAATTTTAGTTAAATTTGAATGAAAATCCCCCAATGAACAAAATCCAGGCGAAATATTAGTTAAATTTGATGTGAAACGTACTAATGACCAAAATCCTGAAAAAACTTTAGTCTAATTTGATTAGAAACACTTCAATGAACTAAATCCCGGTGAAATTTTAGTCAAATTTGATTAAAAACGAGCCAATGAACCAAACCCATGAGAAATTTTAGTCAAAGTTGATGGGAAACACACTACCGAACAAAATTCAAATGAAATTTCAGTCAAATTTGACTTGATACACGCTAATGAATGAAACCCTCGTAAAATTTTTGCCAAATTTGATTGGAATTGTGCCAATGAAAAACCGCATGAAATTTTAGTCAAATTTGAATCGTAATATGCTAATGAAACAAAATGATGTGAAATTTTATTCAAATTTGGTTGGAAACGCGCCAATGACCCTAACCCATGTGAAATTTTAGTCAAATTTGATCGGAAACATGCCAAGGAATAAAATTCAGATGAAATTTTAGTCAAATTTTATTGAAAACGCGCCAACAAAAAAATTCGCATGATATTTTAGCCAAATTTGATTCGAAATGTGCTAATGAACCAAAAACACATGAAATTTTATTCAAATTTGAGAGGAAAAGCACCAAAGAACAAAATTTAGATGAAATTTAAGTCAAATTTGATTTGAAAAACGTGAAGGAACAAAAAAACCTGGTGAAATTTTAGTCAAATTTGATTAGAAGCACACAAACAAATGAAATTCAGGTGAAATTTTAGTCAAATTTGATTGGAAACGCACCAATGAACAAAACTCTTGTGAAATTTTAATCAAATTGAATATTAAATTTGACTGAAATGTCCCAATGAACAAAATCCAGACAAATCTTAGTCAAATTTGATGTGAAACGGAATAACCAACAAAATCCTGAAGAAAGTTTAGTCAAATTTGATTAGAAACACTTCAATGAACTAAATAGCAGTGCAACTTTAGTCAAATTTGATTGGAAATGTGCCAATGATCTAAAATAATGTGAAATTTTAGTCAAATTGGATGGAAAACGTGCTAACCGACAAAATTTAGATGAAATTTAAGTCAATTTTGATTTGATACACGCCAATGAACGAAACACAAGTGAAATTTTTGGCAAATTTGATTGGAATTGCACTAATGAAAATCCAAATGTAATTTTAGTCATATTTGATTGAAAACGCGCCAACGAAAAAATTCGCTTGAAATTTTAGGCAAATTTGATTCGAAACGTGCCAATGAACCAAAGTGATGCGAAATTTTATTCAAATTTGACAGCAAACGCGCTAAAGAACAAAATTAAGATGAAATTTAAGTCAAATCTTGAATTGAAAAGCATGAACGAACAAAATCCTGGTGAAATTTTAATCAAATTTGATAAGAAACACACCAATGAACGAAATTCAGGTGAAATTTTAGTCAAATTTGATTGGAAACGCGTTAATGAGCAAAACTCATGCGAAATTTCAGTTAAATTTGATTGGAAACGCGTCAATGAACCAAACCCATGTGAAATTTTAGTAAAATTTGAGGGAAAACGCGCCAACTAACAAAATTTAGATGAAATTTTAGTCAAATTTGATTTGATACACGCCAATGAATGAAACCCGGTTGAAATTTTAGTAAAAATTGATTGGAATTGCGCCAACGAAAAGTTGCATTAAATTTTAGTCAAATTTGATTCGTAATGTGCCAATGAACCAAAATCATGTGAAATTTTAGTCGATTTTGGTTGGAAACGAGCCAATGAACCAAACACAAAAGAAAATTTAGTTAAATTTGAATGAAAATTCCCCAATGAACAAAATCCAGGCGAAATCTTAGACGAATTTGATGTGAAACGTACTAAGGAATAAAATCCTGAATAAATTTTAGTCCAATTTGATTAGAAACACTTCAATGAACTAAATCCCGATGAAATTTTAGTTAAATTTCATTGGAAACGCGCCAATGAACCAAACCCATGTGAAATTTTAGTCAAATTAGATGGGAAACATACTAATGAACAAAAATTAGATGAAATTTTAGTCAAATTTGATTTGATACACGTCAATGAATGAAATCCAAGTGAAATTTTTGCCAAATTTGATTGGAATTGCACCAATGAAAAATTGCATGAAATTTTAATCAAATTTGATTTGTAATTTGCTAATGAAACAAAATCTTGTGAAATATTAGTCAAATTTGGTTGGAAACACGTCAATGAACCAAACCCATGTAAAATTTTAGTTAAATTTGATGGGAAACGTGCCAAGGAACAAAACTCAGATGAAATTTTATTCAAATTTGATTGAAAACGTACCAACAAAAAGATCTATGTTATATTTAGTCAAATTTGATTCGAAATGGGCTAATGAACCAAAGTCATGTGAAATTTTATTCCAATTTGATAAGAAATGCGCCAAAGAACAAAATTCTGATGAACTTTAAGTATATTTGATTTGAAAAGTGCGAAGGAACAAAAGATCCTAGTGAAATTTTAGTCAAATTTGATAAGAAATACTCCAACGAATGAAATCCAGGTGAAATTTTAGACAAATTTGATTGGAAATGAGCCAATGAACAAAACTCTAGTGAAATTTTAATCAAATTTGAATGGAAATGCGTCAACAAAAAAATCAGCTTGAAAGTTTAGTCAAATTTGATTCGAAATGTGCCAATGAGCCAAAATCATGTGAAATTTTATTCAAATTTAACAGGAAACGCGCCAAAGAGAAAAATTCAGATGAAATTTAAGTTAAATTTGAATTAAAAGCACGAACGAACAAAATTTTGGTGAAATTTTAGTTAAATTTGATTAGAAACACACCAGTGAACAAAATCCAGGTGAAATTTTAGTCAAATTTAATTGGAAACACGTCAAAGAGCAAAACTCATGTGAAATTTTAGTCAAATTTGATGGGAAACATGCCAATGAACAAAATTTAGATAAAATTTTAGTCAAATTTGATTTGATACATGTCAATGAACGAAACTCAAGTGAAATTTTTTGTAAATTTGATTGGAATTGCGCCAATGAAAATTCGAATGTAATTTTGGTCAAATTTGATTGAAAACGCACAAACGAAAAAAATTCGCTTGAAATTTTAGTCAAATTTGATTTGAAACGTGCCAATGAACCAAAGACATGTAAAATTTTATTTAAATTTAACATGAAACACACCAAAGAACAAAATTCAGATGAAATTTATGTCAAATTTTAATTGAAAAGCACGAACTAACAAAATCTTGGTGAAATTTAAGTTAAATTTGATTAGAAACACACCAAAGAACAAAATCCAAGTGAAAATTTAGTCAAATTTGATTGGAAACGTGCCAATGAAAAATCCGCATGAAATTGTAATCAAAATTTATTCGAAAATGTGCCAATAAACCAAAGTCATGTGAAATTTTAGTCAAATTTGATTGAAAATGCCTTTATGAAGCAAAGTCAGGTGAAATTTTAGTCAAAGTCGATTGAGAATGCACCATTGAGCAAAATTCAGATGAAATTCTAGTTAAATTTGATTGAAAATGCACTAACGAACAAAATCCTGATGAAATTTTAGTCAAATTTGATTAGAGACACGCCAATGAACAAAATCCCTATGAAATTTTAGTAAAATTTGATTGGAATCGTGCCAATGAACCAAATCCATGTGAAATTTTAGTCAAATTTAATGGAAAAAGCGTCAATGAATAAAACTCAGATGAAATTTTATTTGAAATTGATTTGATACAAGCTAATGAATGAAATCCAGGTGAAATTTTAGTCAAATTAGATTGGAAACTCTCCAATCAACAAAAATCATGTGAAATTTTAGTCAAATTTGAATGGAAACGTGCAAACGAAAAAATTCACTTGATAGTTTAGTCAAATTTGATTCGAAATGTGCCAATGAACCAAAGTCAAGTGAAATTTTAGTCTAATTTGATTAGAAATGGACCAATGAACCAAACATATGTGATATTTTAGTCAAATTTGACTAAAAAGCCCCAATAAACAAAATCCAAACGAAATCTTATCGAATTTGATATAAAACGCACTAACGAACAAAATTCTGATGAAATTTTAATCAAATTTGATTAGAAACACGCCAATGAACTAAATTTCGGTGAAATTTTAGTCAAGTTCGATTGGAAAGGCACGAATGAACCAAACCAATGTGAAATTTTAGTCAAATTTGATGGGAAACGCGCCAACGAACAGAAGTCAGATGAAATTTTAGTCAAATTTGATTTCATACACGCCAATGAACAAAATTCAGATGAAATTTTAGTCAAATTTGATTGGAAATGTTATAACCAACAAAATCCTTCTGAAATTTTAGTCAAATTTGATTAGAAACACGCCGATGAACTAAATCCTGATGAAATTTTAATCAAATTTTATCGGAAATGTGCTAACGAACCTAACACCTGTGCAATTTTAGTCGAATTTGATTGAAAACATGTCAAAGAACAAAATTCAGATCAACTTTCAGTTGAACTTGATTTGATACAAGCCAATAAATAAAATCCAGAAGAAATTTTAGTCAAATTTGATTGAAAACTCTCCAATCAACAAAACTCATATGAAATTTTAGTCAAATTTGAATGAAAACTTGCCAACGAAAAAATTCGCTTGGTAGTTTAGTCAAATTTCGTTCGAAATGTGCCAATGAACCAAAGTCATGTGAAATTTTAGTCTAATTGGATTGGAAACGGGCCAACGAACCAAACACATGTGATATTTTAGTTAAATTTGATTAGAAACATGCCAATGAACTAAATCCCGGTGAAATTTTAGTCAAATTTGATTGGAAACGCGTCAATGAACCAAACCCTTGTGAAATTCTAGCCAAATTTGATTGGAAACATGCCAACGAAAAACCCGAATGAAATTGTAGTCAAATTTGATTCAAAAATGTCCCAATGAACTAAAGTCATGTGAAATTTTAGTCAAATTTGATTAAAAATGCCCCTATGAAGCAAAGTCGGGTGAAATTTTAGTCAAATTTGATCGAGAATGCGCCATTGAGCAAAATTAAGATGAAATTCTAGTCAAATTTGATTGGAAACGTACCAACGAACAAAGTCCTGGTGAAATTTTAGTAAAATTTGTTTAGAATCATGCCAATGAGCTAAACCCATGGAAAATTTTAGTCAAATTTGATGGGAAAAACGTCAATGAACAAAATTAAGATGAAATTTTATTTGAATTTGATTTGATACAAGCCAATGAACAAAATCCAGGTGAAATTTTAGTCAAATTCGATTGGAAACTCTCCAATCAACAAAACTCATGTGAAATTTTAGTCAAATTTGAATAGAAACCTGGCGACGAAAAAATTCACTTGAAAGTTTAGTCAAATTTGATTCGAAATGTGCTAATGAACCAAAGTCATGTGAAATTTTAGTCTAATTTGATTGAAAACGGTCCAATAAACCCAACACATGTGATATTTTAGTCAAATTTGACTAAAAACGCCCCCAATGAACAAAATTCGGATGAAATCTTAGTCGAATTTGATGTAAAACGTACTACAAACAAAATTCTGATGGAATTTTAGTCAAATTTGATTAGAAACACGCCAATGAACTAAATATCGGTGAAATTTTAGTCAAATTTGATTGGAAACGTACCAACGAATGAAAGTCATGTGAAATTTTAGTCAAATTTGATTGAAACGCGCCAATGAACAAAATTCAGTTGAAATTTTAGTAAAATTTGATTTGAAACGCACGAACGAACAAAATCTTTTTGAAATTTTAGTCAAATCTAATTAGGAACACACCAATGAACTAAATCTCGGTGAAATTTTAGTCAAATTTGATTGGAAATGCGCAAATGAACCAAACCCTTATGAAATTTAAGTTAAATTTAATTGGAAACATGCCAACAAAAAACCCCCATGAAATTGTAGTCAAATATTCGAAATGTGCAAATGAACCAAAGTCATGTAAAATTTTAGTCAAATTTAATTGAAAATGTGCATTTGAAGCAAACACAGGTGAAATTTTAGCCAGATTTGATTCAGAACCCGCTATTGTACAAAATCTAGAAGAAATTCTAGTTAAATTTGATTGGAAACACGCTAACGAACAAAATCGTGGTGAAATTTTAGTCAAATTTGATTAGAAACACGTCAATGAACAAAATCTCGATGAAATTTTAGTAAAATTTGTTTGGAATTGCACCAATGAACCAAACCCATGTGAAATTTTAGTCGAATCTGATAGAAAACGCGTCAGTGAACAAAATTCTGATGAAATTATAGTCAAATTTGATTTGATACAAGCCAATGAACGAAACCTTAGTGAAATTTTAGTCAAATTTGTTTGGAAACTCTCCAACGAACAAAACTCAGGTGAAATTTTAGTAAAATTTGAATGAAAACCCACCAACGAAAAATTCGATTAAAAGTTTAGTTAAATTTGACTGAAAATGCACCCAATTAACAAAATTCAAATGAAATCTTTGTTGAATTTGATGAAAAAAGCACTAATGAACAAAATCCAGATGACATTTTGGTCAAATTTGATTAGAAACACACCAATGAACTAATTTCCAGTGAAATTTTAGTCAAATTTGATGGGAAACGTGTCAACAAACAAAAGTCAGCTGAAATTTTAGTCAAATTTGATTTGACCCACGCCAATGAACGAAAGCCAAGTGAAATTTTTGTCAAATTTGATAGAATTGTGCTAATGAAAAGTCGCATGAAATTTTAGTCAAATTTGACTCGTAATGTGTCGATGAACAAAAATGATGTGAAATTTTAGTCAAATTTGGTTGGAAACGTGCTAATGGACCAAAGTTATGTGAAAATATCTACACGAAATTTTAGTCAAATTTGATTTGAATTGTGCTAATGAACCAAAGTTATGTGAAATTTTAGTTAAATTAGATAGGAAACGTGCCAAAGTACAAAATTCAGATGAAATTTAAGTCAAATTTGATTTGAAACGCTTGAACGAACAAAATCCTGGTGAAAGTTTTGTCAAATTTGATTAGAAACACACTAATGAATGACATTCAGGTAAAATTTTAGTCAAATTTGATTGGAATCGCGCCAATGAACCAAACACATGTGAAATATTAGTCAAACTTGATGGTAAATGTGTCAAGGAACAAAATTCAGATGAAATTTTAGTCAAATTTGATTTGATATAAGCCAATGAATGAAACCCTGGTAAAATTTTAGTCAAATTCGATTGGAAATGCTTTAATGAACAAAACTCATGAAAAATTTTAGTTAAATTTGAATGGAAACCGAAAACGAAAAAATTCGCTTGAAATTTTAGTTAAATTTGATTCGAAATGTACCAGTGAACCAAAGTCATTTGAAATTTTAGTCTAATTCGATTGGAAACGCGCCAATGAACCAAACACAGGGGCAAAATCCAAGCAAAATCCTAGTCGAATTTGATGTGAAATGCCACATCTTGATGAAATTTTATTTAAATTTGATTAGAAACACGCCATTGAACTAAATTTCGGTGAAATTTTAGTCAAATTTGTTTGGAAACGCGTCAATGAACAAAATTCAGATGAAATCTTAGTAGAATTTGATGGGAAACGCGCCAATGAACAAAATCCAGATGAAATCTTATATGTGTGACACACTAACAAACAAAATCCTAATGAAATTTTAGTCAAATTTGATTAGAAACACGCTAATGAACTAAATCTCAGTGAAATTTGATTGGAAACGTACCAATGAACCAAACACATATAAAATTTTAGTCAAATTTGATGGGAAATGTACCAACGAACAAAATTCAGATAAAATTTTAGTCAAATTTGATTTGATACAAGCCAATGAATGAAACCCAAAAGATATTTTTGTCAAATTGATTGGAATTGCGCCAATAAAAAGCTGTATGAAATTTTAATCAAATTTGATTTGAAATGTGCCCATGAACCAAAGATACGTGAAATTTTAGTTAAATTTGATTGGAAATGCGCCAGTGAACCTAACTCAGGTGAAAATTTAGTCAAATTTGATTGAAAATGCGCCAATAAACAAAATTCAGATGAAATTTTACTGAAATTTGATTGGAAATGCTCTAACCAAAAAATCCTGGTGAAATTTTAGTCAAATTTGGTTAGAAACACACCAATGAACTAAATCCTGATGAAATTTTAATCAAATTTGATTGGAAACGGGCTAATGAACCAAACACAAGTGAAATTTTACTCAAATTTGATTAACGACGTGCCAATGAAAAAACGTGCATGAAATTTTAGTCAAATTTGATTCAAAATGTGCCAATGCACTAAATTCATATGAAATTTTAGTCAATTAGATTGGAAATGCGCCAATGAAGCAAACCCATGTGAAATTTTAGTCAAATTTGATTGGAAAAGTGCCAACAAAAAACCCATCATGAGATTGTAGTCAAATCTGATTTGAAATGTGCCAGTGAACCTAAATCATGTAAAATTTTAGTCAAATTTGATTGAAAACGCGCCTTTGAAGCAAACTTAGGTAAAATTTTTGCCAAATTTAATTGAGAAATTCTAGTCAAATTTGATTGGAAATGCGCTAACTAATAAAATCCTAGTGAAATTTTAGTTAAATATGATTAGAAACATGCCAATGAATAAAATTTTAGTCAAATTTTATGAGAAATGCATTAACGAACAAAATTCAGATGAAGTATTAGTCAAATTTGATTGATACAAGCCAATGAATGAAACCCCAAGTGGAATTTTATTCAAATTCGATTGGAAGCACTCCAATGAACAAAACTCAAGTGAAATTTTACTCGAATTTGAGCGGAAACCCGCCAACGAAAAAATCCGCTTGAAAGCTTAGTCAAATTTGATTTGAAATGTGCCAATGAACCAAAGTCATGTGAAATTTTAGTCTAATCATTGGAAACGGGCAATGAATGAAACACACGTGAAAATTTAGTCAAATTTGAATGAAAATGCCCCCAACGAACAAAATTCAGATGAAGTCTTGACCGAATTTGATATGAAACGCACTAACGAACAAAATCCTGATGAAATTTTTGTCAAATTTGATTGGAAACACGCAAATGAACTAAATTCCGGTGAAATTTTAGTCAAATTTGCTTGGAAACGCACCAATGAACCAAACCTATGTGAAATTTTAGTCAAATTTGATTTGATAGACACTAATGAACGAAACTCAATTGAAATTTTTGTCAAATTTGATTAGAATTGCAACAATGGAAAGCTGCATTAAATTTTAGTCAAATTTGATTTGGAATGTGCCAATGAACCAAAATTATGTGAAATTTTAGTCAAATTTGGTTGGAAACTCATTAATGAACCAAATTTAGGTGAAATTTTAGTCAAATTCGATTGAAAACGTGCCTACGAACAAAATTCTGTTGAAGTTTTAATCAAATTAGATTGAAAATGCGCCAATGAAAAAATTCGCATGAAATTTTGGTCAAATTTGATTCGAAATGTATCAACGAACCAAAGTCATGTGAAATTTTAGTCAAATTTGACAGGAAACGTGCCAAAGAACAAAAGATCATATGAAATTTAAGTCAAATTTGACTTGAAATGTATGCAGAACAAAATCTTGGTGAAATTTTAGTCAAATTTAATTAGAAACACACCAATGAACAAAATTCAGGTGAAATTTTAGTCAAATTTGATTAGAAACACCCCCAATGTACAAAACTCATGCGAAATTTTAGTCAAATTTGATTAGAAATGCGTTAGCCAAAAAACACGCTTGAAAATGTAGTTAAATTTGATTCGAAATGTGCCAATGAACCAAAATTATGTGAAATTTGTCAAATTCGAACGAAAATGCACCATTGAACCAAACTCAGGTTAAATTTTAGTCAAATTTATTGAAGACGTAGCGATGAATAAAATTTATATGAAATTTTAGTCGAAATTGATAGGAAATACTCTAATGAACAAAATTCTGGCGAAATTTTAGACAAATTTGATTTGAAACATGCCAATAAATAAAATTCCAGTGAGATTTTAATCATATTCGATTGGAAATGCGCCAATGAATCAAATACATGTGAAATTTTATTCAAATTTGATTGAAAATGTGCCAACAAAAAAACTCGCATGAAATTTTAGTCAAATTTGATTTGAAATGTGCCAATGAGTCAAAGTCGTGTGAAATTTTAGTCAAATCTAATTGGAAACATGCCAATAAACCAAACCCATGTGAAATTTTAGTTAAATTTGATGGGAAACGTGCAAATGGACACAATTCAGATGAAATTTTAGTCAAATTTGACATGATATATGCCAATGAACGAAACCCAAGTGAGATTTTTGTAAAGTTCAATTGGAATTACAACAATGAAAAGTCGTAAGAAATTTTAGTCAAATTTGATTTGAAATATACCAATGAACCAAAGTCATGTGAAATTTTATTCAAATTTGTCAGGAAACTCACCATAGAACAAAATTCAGATGAAATTTAAGTCAAATTTGATTTGAAATGCACAAAGGAACAAAATTCAGGTGAAATTTTAGTCAAATTTGATTTGAAACATACCAGCGAATGAAATTCAGTTGAAATTTTAGTCAAATTTGATTGGAAACGCGCCAATGAATAAAACTCATGTGAAATTTTAGTCAGATTTGAATGGAAACGCTCTAACTAAAATATCCACTTGAAAGTTTAGTCAAATTTGATTCAAAATGTGCCAATGAACCAAAGTCATGTGAAATTTTAGTCTAATTTGGTTGGAAATGGACCAATGAACCAAATACAGGTCAAATTTTAGTCAAATTTGACTAAAAATGTCCCAATGAACAAAATCAAGACGAAATCTTAGTCGAATTTGATGTAAAACGCACCAACGAACAATATCCTGAAGAAATTTTAGCCAAATTTGATTGGAAACACATCAATGAACTTAATCCCGGTCAAATTTTAGTCAAACTTGATTAAATATGCACCAATGAACCAAACCCATGTGAAATTTTAGCCAAATTTGATTGGTAATGTGCTAACAAACAAAATTCAAATGAAATTTAAGTCAAATTTGATTTGATACACGCCAATGAACGAAACCCAAGTGAAATTTTCGCCAAATTTGATTGGAATTGCACCGATAAAAAGCCACATGAAATTTTAGTCAAATTTGATTCGTAATGTGCCAATGAACCAAAATCATGTGAAATTTTAGTTAATTTTGGTTGGAAATGTGCCAATGAACTAAATCCATGTAAAATTTTAGTCAAATTTGATGCAAAATGCATCAACGAACAAAATTCAGAAGAAAATTTAGAAGAAATTTTTTGTCAAATTTGATTTGAAAAGCACGAACAAACAAAATCCAGGTTAAATTTCTGTCAAATTTAATTGGAAACGTTGCAATGAACAAAACTCATGTGAAATTTTAGTCAAATATGGTTGGAAACGTGCCAATGAACCAAATCCATGTGAAATTTTAGTCAAATTTGATGGGAAATGCGCCAACGAAAAAAATTCAACTGAGATTTTAGTAAAATTAGACGTGATACACGCCGATGAATGAAACCCAAGCGAAATTTTTGCCAAATTTGATTGGAATTGCGCCAATAAAAAGCCTAATGATATTTTAGTCAAATTTGATTCATAACGTGCCAATGAAACAAAATCATGTGAAATTTTAGTCAAATTTGGTTGGAATCGCGCCAATGAACCAAATCCATGTGAAATTTTAGTCAAATTTGATGAAAAATGCATCAACAAAAAAATTGGCTTGAAATTTTAGTTAGATTTAATTCGAAATGTGTCAATGAACCAAAGTCATGTGTAATTTTATACAAGTTTAACTGGAAACTCACCAAAGAACAAAATTAAGATGAAATTTAAGCCAAATTTGATTTGAAAAGCCCGATGAACAAAATTCTGGCGAAATTTTAGTCAAATTTGATAGGAAGCACACCAATGAACCAAATTCAGTTGAAATCTTAGTCAAATTAGATTGAAAATACGCCAATGAACAAAACTCATGTGAAATTTCAGTCAAATTTGATTGAAAATGCACCAATGAACCAAACCTATGTGAAATTTTAGTCAAATTTGATGGGAAACATGCCAATGAACAAAATTCAAATGAAATTTTAGTCAAATTTGAATGGAAATGGGCCAATGAAAAAATTCGCTTGAAATTTTAGTCAAATTTGGCTGGAATTACACCAATGAAAAGTCGCATGTAATTTTAGTGAAATTTGATTGAAAACGCGCCAACTAAAAAATTCGATTGAAATTTTAGTCAAATTTGATTCGAAATGTGCCAATGAACAAAAGCCATTCGAAATTTTATTCAAATTTGGCAGGAAATGCGCCAAAGAAGAAAATTCAAATGAAATTTAAGTGAAATTTGATTTGAAAAGCACGAACGAACAAAATCCTGGTGAAATTTTAGTCAAATTTGAATAGAAACACACCAACGAACGAAATCCAGGTTAAATTTTGTTGAAATTTGATTAAAAAGGCACCAATGAACAAAACTCATGTGAAATTTCAGTCAAATTTGATTGGAAAGGCGCCAATGAACTAAACTCATGTGAAATTTTAGTCAAATATTATAGGAAACGCGCCAACGAATAAAATTCAATTGAGATTTTAGTCAAATTTGATTTGATACACGCCAATGAATGAAACCCAAGTGAAATTGTTGCCAAATTTGATTGGAATTGCACTAATAAAAAGTCTCATGAAATTTTAGTCAAATTTGATTCGTAACGTGCCAATGAACTAAAATCATGTGAAATTTTAGTGAAATTTGGTTGGAAACGTGCCAATGAACCAAACCCATGTGAAATTTTAGTCAAATTTGATGAAAAATGTGCCAACGAACAAAATTTAAATGAAATTTTAGTCAAATGTGATTAAAAACATGCCAACGAAAAAATTAGCTTGAAATTTTAGTCAAATTTGATTCGAAATGTGCCAATGAACCAAAGTCATGTGAAATTTTAGTCAAATTTGACAGGAAACGTGCCAAAAAAATTCAGATGAAATTTAAGCCAAATTTGATTTGAAACGCACGAAGATACAAAATCCTTGTGAAATTTAATTTAGATGAAATTTAAGTCAAATTTGATTTAAAATGCATGAAGGAATAAAATTCTGGTGAAATTTTAGTCAAATTTTATTAGAAATACACCAACTAATGAAATCCAGTTGAAATTTTAGTCAAATTTGATTAGAAACGCACCAATGAACAAAATTCATATGAAATTTTAGTCAAATTTGATTGGAAACATGCCAAAGAAAAAATCTGATTGAAACCTTAGTCAAATTTGATTCGAAATGTGCCAATGAACCAAAGTGATGTGAAATTGATTGGAAATGGGCAATGACCCAAACACAGGTGAAATTTTTGTCAAATTTAACTAAAACACCCCCAATGAACAAAATCCAGATGAAATCTTAGTCGAATTTGATATGAAATGCACCAACGAACAAAATCCTGAAGAAATTTTAGTCAAAATTGATTAGAAACACTTAATGAACTAAATCTCGGAGAAATTTTAGTCAAATTTGATTGGAAACGCGCCAATAAACAAAACTCATGTGAAATTTCAGTCAAATTCGATTGGAAATGCACCAATGAACCAAATCCATATGAAATTTTAGTCAAATTTGATAGAAAACACGCCAACGAATAAAATTCAGATGAAATTTTAGTCAAAGGTAATTTGATACACGCCAATGAACGAGACCCAAATGAGATTTTTGTCACATTTGATTGGAATTCCACCAATGAAAAGCCGCATGAAATTTTAGTCAAATTTGGTTGGAAAAGGGCCAATGAACCAAACACAGGAGCAATTTTATTTAAATTTGAATGAAAATGGCCCAATGAACAAAATCCAGATGAAATCTTAGTCGAATTTGATGTGAAATGCACCAACGAACAAAATTCTGAAGAAATTTTAGTCAAATTTGATTAGAAACACTTAGTGAACTAAATCCCGGCGAAATTTTAGACAAATTTGATTGGAAACGCGCCAATGAACAAAACTCATTTGAAATTTTAGTCAAATTGGATGGGAAACATGCTAACAAACAAAATTTAGATGAAATTTTAGTCAAATTTGATTTGATACATGCCAATGAATGAAACCCAAGTGAAATTTTGGCCAAATTTCATTGGAATTGGGCCAACGAAAAATCGCATGAAATTTTAGCCAAATTTGATTCGTAATGTGCTAATGAAACAAAATCATGTGAAATTTTAGTCAATTTTTGTTGGAAACGTGCCAACGAACCAAATCCTTGTGAAATTTTAGTCAAATTTGATGGGAGACACGCCAAAGAACAAAATTCAGATAAAATTTCAATCAAATTTGATTGAAAACGTGCCAACGAAAAAATCGACGTGATATTTTAGTAAAATTTGATTCAAAATGTGCTAATGAACCAAATTCGTGAGAAATTTTATTCAAATTTGAAAGGAAACGCGCCAAAGAACAAAATTCAGAAGAAACTTAAGTCAAATTTGATTTCAAAAGTGCGAAGGAACAAAAAATCCTGGTGAAATTTTAGTCAAATTTGATTAGAAACACACCAACGAATGAAATCCAGGTGAAATTTTAGTCAAATTTGATTGGAAACGCGCCAATGAACAAAACTCTTTTGAAGTTTTAATCAAATTTTGACGAAAACATGCCAACGAAAAAATTAGCTTGAAAGTTTAGTCAAATTTGATTCGAAATGTGCCAATGAGCCAAACACAGGTGAAATTTTAGTCTAATTTGATTGAAAACAGGCCAATGAACCAAACACAGGTGAAATTTTAGTTAAATTTCACTGAAAATGCCCCAATGAACAAAATCCAAACAAAATCATAGTCGAATTTGATGTGAAATGCACTAACAAACAAAATCCTGAAGAAATTTTGGTCAAATTTGATTAGAAACAATTCAATGAACTAAATCGCGTTGCAATTTTAGTCAAACTTGATTGGAAACGTGCTATTAAACCAAAACCATGTGAGATTTTAGTCAAATTGGATGGGAAACGTGCTAACGAACAAAATTCAGATGAAATTTTAGTCAAATTTGATTTGATACACACCAATGAACAAAACCCAAGTGAAATTTTTGCCAAATTTGACCGGAATTGCGCCAACGAAAATCCACATGTAATTTTAGTCAAATTTGATTTGAAACATGCCAATGAACCAAAGTCAAGCAAAATTTTATTCAAATTTGATAGGAAACGAGCCAAAGAGTAAAATTAAGATGAAATTTAAGACAAATTTGTATCAAAAAGCATGAACGAATAAAATCCTGGTGAAATTTTAGTCGCATTTGATTAGAAACACTTCAATGAACAAATCGCGGTGCAATTTTAATCAAATTTGTTTGGAAATGTGCCAACGAACCAAATCCATGTGAAGTTTTAGTCAAATTAGATGGGAAACGTGCTAACGAACAAAATTCAGATGAAATTTTAGTCAAATTTGATTTGATACACGCAAAAGCATGAAACTAAAGTGAAATTTTTGCCAAATTTGATTGGAATCGTGCCAATGAAAAGTCGCATGTAATTTTAGTCAAATTTTATTGAAAATGCGTCAACGAAAAAATTTGCTTGAAATTTTAGTCAAATTTGAATCGAAACGTGCCAATGAACCAAAGTCATGCGAAATTTAACTCAAATTTGACAGGAAACGTGCCAAAGAACAAAATTCAGATGAAATTTATGTAAAATTTTAATTGAAAAGCACGAACGAAAAAAATCTTGGTGAAATTTTAATCAAATTTGATTAGAAACACACCAATGAACAAAATTTAGGTAAAATTTTAGTCAAATTTGATTGGAAACAAGCCAATGAGCAAAACTCATGTGAAATTTCTATCAAATTTGATTGGAAACGCGCCAATGATCCAAACCCATGTGAAATTTTAGTCAAATTTGACGGAAAACACTCTAATGAACAAAATTCAGATGAAATTTTAGTCAAATTTAATTTGATGCACGCCAATGAATGAAATCTAAGTGAAATTTTTGTCGAATTTGATTGAAATTGCGCTAACGAAAAGCCGCATGAAATTTTAGTCAAATTTGATTCTTAATGTGCCAATGAACCAAAATCATGTGAAACTTTAGTCAAATTTGATTGGAAATGTGCAGATGAACCAAATCCAGGAGAAATTTTAGTTAAATTTGATTAGAAACGAGCCAATGAACAAAACTCTTGTGAAACTTACGTCGACAAAAATATTAGCTTGAAAGTTTAGTCAAATTTGATTCGAAATGTGCCAATGAGCCAAAGTCATGTGAAATTTTAGTCTAATTTGATTGGAAACGGGCCAACGAACCAAACACAAGTGAAATTTTAGTTAAATTTCACTGAAAAATTCCCCAATGAACAAAATTCAAACAAATTTTTAGTTGAATTTGATGTGAAATTAATTGACGAACAAATTTCTGAAGAAATTTTAGTCAAATTTGATTAAAAACACTTCAATGAATTAAATCGTGGTTCAATTTTGGTCAAATTTGATTGAAAACACGCCAATGAACCAAAACCATGTGAAATTTTAGTCAAATTAGATTGGAAATGCGCTAACGAACAAAATTCAGATGAAATTTTAGTCAAATTGTATTTGATACATGCCAATAAACGAAACCTAAGTGAAATTTTTGCCAAATTGGATTGGAATTGCACCAACGAAAATCCGCATTTAATTTTAACCAAATTTGATTCAAAACGTGCCGAGAAACCAAAGTCAAGCGAAATTTTATTCAAATATGAGAGGAAACGAGTCAAAGAACAAAATTAAGATGAAAATTAAGTCGAATTTGTATTGAAAAGCATGATCGAACAAAACCTGTGAAATTTTAATCAAATTTTGATTAGAAACACAACAATGAACGAAATTCGAGTGAAATTTTAGTCAAATTTGACTAAAAACTTGCCAATGAGCAAAACTCATGTGAAATTTCAATCAAATTTGATTGGAAATGCGCCAATGAACCAAACCCATGTGAAATTTTAGTCAAATTTGATGGAAAATGCGCCAATAAACAAAATTCAGATGAAATTTTAGTCAAATTTGATTCGATACATGCCAATGAATTAAACCTAAGTGAATTTTTTTTGGTCAAATTTGATTGGAATTGCACCAATAAAAAGCTACAAGAAATTTTAGTCAAATTTGATTCATAATGTGCCAATGAACCAAAATCATGTGAAATTTTAATCAAATTTGGTTGGAAACAGGCCAATCAACCAAACACAGGAGAATTTTTTGTTAAATTTGACTGAAAACACCCCAATGAACAAAATCTAGACGAAATCTTAGTCAAATTTGATGTGAAACGCACTAATGAATAAAATCCTGAAGAAATTTTAGTTAAATTTGATTAGAAACACTTAAATGAACTAAATCTTGATGAAATTTTATTCAAATTTGATTGGAAACACATCAATAAACCAAACCCATGTGAAATTTTAGTCAAATTGGATGGGAAACACGCTAACGAACAAAATTTAGATGAAATCTTTGTCAAATTTGATTTGATACACGCCAATGAATGAAACCCACGTGAAATTTTTGCAAATTTGATTAGAACTGCGCCAATGGAAAACCACATGAAATTTTAGTCAAATTTCATTTGTAATGTGCTAATGAACCAAAATCATGTGAAATTTTATTCAAATTTGGTTCGAAACGGGCCAATGAACCAAACACAGGAGAAATTTTAGTTAAATTTGACTTAAAACGCCCCAATGAACAAAATCCAGATAAAATCTTAGTCGAATTTGATGTGAAATGCACTAACGAAATCCTGAAGAAATTTTAATCAAATTTGATTAGAAACACTTCAATGAACGAAATTGCGATGCAATTTTAGTCAAATTTGTTTGGAAATGCGCCAACGAACCAAATCCATGTGATGTTTTAGTCAAATTGGATGGGAAACGTGCTAACGAACAAAATTTAGATGAAATTTTAGTCAAATTTGATTTGATACATGCCAAAGAACGAAACCAAAGTGAAATTTTTGCCAGATTTGATTGGAATTGTGCCAATGAAAAGTCGCATGTAATTTTAGTTAAATTTGATTGAAAACACGCCAACGAAAAAATTTGCTTGAAATTTTAGTCAAATTTGTCAAATTTGATTCGAAATGTGCCAATGAACCAAAGTCATGCGAAATTTTATTCAAATTTGAAAGTAAACACGCCAAGGAACAAAATTCAGATACAATTTAAGTCAAATTAGAATTGAAAAGCACGAACGGACAAAATTCTGGTGAAATTTTAGTCAAATTTGATTAGAAACATACCAATGAACGAAATTTAGGAGAAATTTTAGTCAAATTTGATTGGAAACGCGCCAATGAGCAAAACTCATGTGAAATTTCAGTCAAATTTGATTAGAAACGCGCCAATGAACCGAACCCATGTGAAAATTTAGTTAAATTCGATGGGAAACGCGCCAACGAATAAAATTTAGATGAAATTTGACTATAATTTGACAGGAAACATGCCAAAGAACAAATTCAAATGAAATTTAACACAAATTTGATTGGAAACGCACGATGGAACAAAATCCGGGTGAAATTTTAGTCAAATTTGATTAGAAACTCACCAACGAATGAAATCCAGTTGAAATTTTAGTCAAATTTGATTGAAAACATGCCAAGAAACAAAACTCATGAGAATTTTTTGTCAAATTTGAATGGAAACGTGCCAATGAAAAAATCCTCTTGAAAGTTTAGTGAAATTTGATTCAAAAACGTGCTAACGAACCAAAGTCGTGAAATTTTATTCTAATTTCATTGGAAATGGGCCAATGAACCAGACAAAGGTGAAATTTTAGTCAAATTTGACTGTAAATACCCTGATGAACAAAATCCAAATGAAATCTTTGTCGAATTTGATGTGAAAATCACTTATGAACAAAACCCTGAAGACATTTTAGTAAAATTTGATTAGAAACACTTATGAACTAAATCCTGGTGAAATTTTATTCCAATTTGATTAAAAATGCTCCAACGAACCAAACCCATGTGAAATTTTACTCAAATCGGATGGAAAACGTACAAAAGAACAAAATTCAGATGAAATTTTAGACAACTTTGATTTGATACAAGCCAATGAACGAAACCCAAGTGAAATTTTTGCCAAATTTGATTGGAATTGCACCAATAAAAAGCAATATGAAATTTTAGTCAAATTTGATTCATAATGTGCCAATGAACAAAAATCATGTGAAATTTTAGTCAAATTTGGTTGGAAACGCACCGATGAACCAAGTTCATGTGAAATTTTAGTCAAATTTGCTGGGAAACGTGCTAACGAACAAATTTCAGATGAAATTTTACTCAAATTTGATTGAAATGGCACCAAGGAAAAAATCTGCTTGAAATTTTAGTCAAATTTGATTAGAAATATGTCAATGAACCATGGTCATGTGAAATTTTATTAAAATTTGATAGGAAATGTGCTAAAGAACAAAATTCAGATGAAATTTAGGTGAAATTTGAATTGAAAAGCACGAACGAACAAATTATTGGTGAAACTTTAACCAAATTTGATTAGAAACACGCCAATGAAAGAGATCTAGGTGAAAATTTTCAAATTTGATTGGAAATGCGCCAATGAACAAAACTTATGTGAAATTTCAGTAAAATTATTGGAAAACCACCAATGAACCATACCTACGTGAAATTTTATCTAATTTGATTTGATACACGTCAAGGAAAGAAACCCAAGTGAAATTTTTGTCAAATTCGATTGGAATTGCGTCAACGAAAAGTCGCATGAAATTTTAGTCAAATTTGATTCGTAATGTGCCAATGAACCAAATTTATGTGAAATTTTAGTCAAATTCAATTCATAATGCTTCTATGAACAAAATTCTAATGAAATTTTAGTCAAATTTGATTGACAATGTGCCAACGAAAAAATTCGTTTGAAATTTTAGTCAAATTTGATTCGAAATGTGCCAATGCACCAAAGTCATGTGAAATTTTAATCAAATATGATAGGAAACGCGCCAAAGAAAAAAATTCAGATGAAACTTAAGTTAAATTTTATTTAAATGCATGAAGGAACAAAATTCTTATGAAATTTTAGTCAAATTTGATTAGAAACACACCAACAAACGAAGGACAAGTGAAATTTTTGTCAAATTTGATTGGAAACGCACCAATGAACATAACTTATGTGAAATTTTAGTCAATTTTGAATGAAAACGCGCCAACAAAAAAAGCCGCTTGAAAGTCTAGTCTTTGAATTTAAATGTGCCAATGAACCAAAGTCATGTGAAATTTTAGTCTAATTTGATTAGGAACGAGCCAATAAACCAAACACCTATGAAATTTTAGCCAAATTCAATAGAAAATGACCTAATGAACAAAATCCAGACGAAATCTTAGTCGAATTTGATGTAAAATACACTACGAACAAAATCTTGAAGAAATTTTAGTCTAATTTGATTGGAAACACAAATGAACCAAATTCATGTGAAATTTTAGTCAAATTGGAAGGGAAAAGTTCTAATGAGCAAAATTCATATTAAATTTTAGACAATTTTGATTTGATACACACCAATGAATGAAACCCAAGTGAAATTTTTGTAGAAATATGATTGGAATGGCACCAATGAAAAGCCGGATGAAATTTTAGTCGTAATTTGCCAATGAACTAAAATCATGTGAAATTTTATTCATATTTGGTTAGAAAGTGCCAATGAACCAAACTTTGTGAAATTATAGTCAAATTTGTTGAGAAACGCACTAGCGAACAAAATTCTTATGAAATTTTAGTCAAAATTGATTAAAAAGGCGTCAAGGAAAAAATTAGCTTGAAATTTCATTCAAATTTGATTCAAAATGTGACAATGAATGAAAATCATGTGAAATTTTAGTCAAATTTGATAGAAAACGCGCCAAAGAACAAAATTTAGATGAAATTTAACTCAAATTTGATTTGAAACGCACGAGGGAACAAAATCCTGATAAAAGTTTAGTCAAATTTGATTAGAAACACACCAACGAATGAAATCCAGTTGAAATTTTAGGCAAATTTGATTGGAAACGCGCCAATGAACAAAACTCATGTGAAAGTCTATTCAAATTGAATGAAAACCTGCCAACGAAAAAATCCGCTTGAAACTTTAGTCAATTTTGATTCAAATGTGCCAATGAACCAAAGTCATGTGAAATTTTATTCTAATTTGATTGGAAATGGGCCAACGAACCAAAAACAGGTGAAATTTTAGCCAAATTTCACTAAAAATGCCCAAATGAACAAAATTCAGACGAAATCTTTGTCGAATTTGATGTGAAACGCACTAACGAACAAAATCCTGAAGAAATATTAGTAAATTTGATTAGAAACACTTCAATGAACTAAATCCTGGTGAAATTTTATTCAAATTTGATTGGAAACATGCCAATGAACCAAACCCATGTGAATTTTTTGACAAATTGGATGGGAAATGCGCTAACGAACAAAATTCTGATGAAATTTTGGACAGATTTAATTTGATACACACTAATGAACGAAACACAACTGACATTTTTGCCAAATTTGATTAGAATCACACCAGTGAAAAGCCGCATGAAATTTTAGTCAAATTTGGGCGTCGTTTGGTAGCCATTTTTTCAAAATGCATTTTTCTCCCTCTTCTTTTTAACCACATATTTTTTGTTAAAATAATATTTCACGCAAATCAAAAAATTTTCCTTATTTTTCAACCACACATTTCACATCAATTTACTATTCTAAAATACATTTTTACATAAAAATAACTATCAAACACCCAATTGATTTATAATATGCCAATTAATCAAAATCATGTGAAATTTTAGTCAAATTTGGTGGGAAACGTGCCGATGAACCAAACTCATGTGAAATTTTAGTCAAATTTACTGGGAAACGCGCTAATAAATAAAATTTAGATGAAATTTTAGTCAAATTTGATTGAAAACACGCCAAGGATAAAATTCGCTTGAAATTTTAGTCAAATTTGATTCGAAATGTGCCAATGAGCCTAAGTTATGAGAAATTTTACTCAAATTTGACTAGAAATGCACAAAAGAACAACATTTAGATGAAATTTAAGTGAAATTTGATTTGAATAGCACGAACGAACAAAATCCTGGTTAAATTTTCGTCAAATTTGATTGGAATCGTGCCAATGAACAAAACTCATGTGAAATTTCAGTCGAATTTGATTGGAAACGTGCTAATGAATCAAATTCATTGAAATTTTAGTTAAATTTGACGGGAAACATGCCAACAAACAAAATTCAAATGAAATTTTAGTTAAATTTGATTTGATACATGCCAAGGAATGAAATCCAAGTGAAATTTTTCTCAATTTTGATTACAATTGGGCCAATGAAAACCCGCATGAAATTTTAGTTAAATTTGTTTCGTAATGTGCCAATGAGCCAAAATCATGTGAAATTTTAGTTAATTTTGGTTGGAAACGAGCTAATGAACCAGATTTAGGTGAAACTTTAGTCAATCTTGGTTGGAAACAAGCCAATGAACCAGATTTAGGTGAAACTTTAGTCAAATTCAATTGAAAATGCGCCTATGAACAAAATTCAGATGAAATTTTAGTCAAATTTGATTGAAAATGCGTCAACGAAAAAATTAGCTTCAAATTTTAGTCAAATTTGATGCAAAATATGCCAATGAACCAATGTCACGTGAAATTTTAGTCAAATTTGATCGAAAATGCGCCAAAGAACAATATTCAGATGAAATTCAAGTCAAATTTAATTGAAACGCACAAAGGAGCAAAATTCTTGTGAACTTTTAGTAAAATTTGATTAGAAACACACTAACGAACGAAGTCCAAGTGAAATTTTTGTCAAATTTAATTGGAAACGCATCAATGAACAAAACTCATGTGAAATTTTAGTCAAATTTGAATGGAAACGCACTAACGAAAAAATCTGCTTGAAAGTTTCGTCAAATTTGAATCAAAATGTGCTAATGAACAAAAGACATGTGAAAATTTGGTCTAATTTGATTGGAAACGAGCCAATGAACCAAAGACAAGTGAAATTTTAGTCAAATTTGACTGAAAACGTCCCAATGAACAAAATCCAGACAAAATCTTAGTCGAATTTGATGTAAAACGCACTGCAAACAAAATCTTAAGGAAATTTTAGTGAAATTTGATTAGAAATACTTTAATGAACTAAGTCCCGGTGAAATTTTATTGAAATTAGATTGGAAATGTGCCAATGAACCAATCCCACATGAAATTTTAGTCAAATTGGATGGGAAACGCGCTAACAAACAAAATTTAGATGAAATTTTAGATAAATTTGATTTGATACACACCAATGAATGAAACATAAGTGAAATTTTCGTCAAATTTGATTCGTAATGTGGCAATGAACCAAAATCATGTGAAATTTTAGTCAAATTTGGTTGGAAACGGGCCAATGAACCAAACACAGGAGAAATTTTAGTTCAATTTGAATGAAAATGCCCCAAAGAACAAAATCCAGATGAAATCTTAGTCAAATTTGATGTGAAATGCAATAACGAACAAAATCCTGAAGAAATTTTATTTAAATTTGATTAAAAACGCTTCAATGAACCAAAATTCGGTGAAATTTTAGTCATTTGATCGGAAACGCGCCAATAAAAAAACCCACGTAAATTTTTGTCAAATTGGATGGGAAACACGCTAGTGAACAAAATTCAAATGAAAGTTTAGTCAAATTTGATTTGATAAATGTCAATGAATGAAACCCGAGTGAAACTTTTGCCAAATTTGATTGGAATTGCACCAATGAAAAGCTGCATGAAATTTTAGTCAGAATTGATTCGTAATGTGCTAATGAAACAAAATCATGTGAAATTTTAGTCAAATTTGGTTAGAAACACGCCAATCAATCAAACCCATGTTGAAGTTTAGTCAAATTTGATTGGAAACGCGCCAACGAACCAAACCCATGTGAAATTTTAGTCAAATTTGATGGAAAACGGGCCAACAAATAAAATTCAATTAAGATTTCAGTGAAATTTTATTTGAAACACGCCAATGAACGAAACCCAAGTGAAATTGTTGCCAAATATGATTGGATATGTACCAATGGAAGGCCTCATCAAATTTTAGTCAAATTTGATTCGTAATGTGTCGATGAACAAAAATCAGTGAAATTTTTGCTAAATTTGGTTAGAAACGGGCCAATGAACCAAACCCATCTGAAATTTTAGTCAAATTTGATGAAAAACGTGCCAACGAACAAAATTTAGATGAAATTTTAGTCAAATTTGATTAAAAACGCCCCAACAAAAAAATTTGATTGAAATTTTAGTCAAATTTAATTCAAAATGTGCCAATGAACTAAAGTCATGTGAAATTTTAGTTAAATTTGACAGGAAACACACCAAAAAACAAAATTTAGATGAAATTTAAGTCAAATTTGATTTGAAACACACAAAGGAACAAAATCCTGGTGAAATATTAGTCAAATTTGATTAGAAACTCACCAACGAATGAAATCCAGTTGAAATTTTAGTCAAATTTGATTGAAAACACGCCAATGAACAAAACTCATGTGAAATTTTAGTCAAATTTGAATGGAAATGCGTCAACAAACAAAATACAGATGAAATTTTAGTTAAATTTGATTTGATACACTCCAATGAACGAGACTCAAGCGAAATTTTTGTCAAATTTGATTGGATTTATGCCAGTGAAAAGCTACGTGAAATTTTAGTCAAATTTGATTCGTAATGTGCCAATGAACCAAAATCATGTGAAATTTTACTCAAATGTGGTTGGAAACGGGCTAATGAACCAAACGCAGGAGAAATTTTTGTTAAATTTGAATGAAAATACCCCAATGATCAAAATCCAGATGAAATCTTAGTCGAAGTTAATGTGAAATGCTCTAACGAACAAAATCCTTAAGAAATTTTAGTAAAATTTGATTGGAAACACTTCAATAAACTAAATCCCGATGAAATTTTAGTCAAATTTGATTGGAAACTGGCCAATGAACCAAACTCATGTGAAATTTTAGTCAAATTGGATGGGAAAGATGCTAACGAATGAAATTCAGATGAAATTTTAGTCAAATTTTGATTCGATACATGCCAACGAATTAAACCCAAGCGAAATTTTTGCCAAATTTGATTGGAATTATGCTAACAAAAAAATCGCATGAAAATTTAGTCAAATTTGATTCGTAATGTGCTAATGAAACAAAATCATATGAAATTTTAGTCAAATTTGGTTGGAAACACGCCAATGAGCCAAACCCATGTAAACTTTTAGTCAAATTGGTTGGGAAACACGCTAACGAACAAAATTCGGATGAAATTTTATTCTAATTCGATTTGATACACGCCAATGAATGAAACCCAAGTGAAATTTTTGCCAAATTTGATTGGAATTGTGCCAACAAAAAATTGTATGAAATTTTAGTCAAATTTGATTCGTAATGTGCTAATGAAACAAAATCATGCGAAATTCAAATTTGGTTAGAAATGTGCCAATGAACCAAACCCATGTGAAATTTTTGTCAAATTTGATTAGAAACACGTCAACGAACCAAACGCATGTGAAATTTTAGTCAAATTTGATGGGAAACGTGCCAACAAATAAAATTCAATTGAAACTTTAGTCAAATTTGATTTGATATATGTCAATGAAAAAACCCAAGTGAAATTGTTGCCAAATTTCACTGGAATTGCGCCATTGGAAGGCCTCATGAAATTTTAGTCAAATTTGATTCGTAATGTGCCAATGAACCAAAATCAAGTGAAATTTTTGTCAAATTTGGTTGGAAACGGGCCAATGAACCAAACACATTTGAAATTTTAGTCAAATTTGATGAAAAACGTGCCAACAAACAAATTTTAGACAAAATTTTAGTCAAATTTGATTAAAAACGCACCAACGAAAAAATCCGCTTGAAATTTTAGTCAAATTTGATTCAAAATGTGCCAATGAATCAAAGTCATATGAAATTTTAGTCAAATTTGACAAGAAACGCGCCAAAGAAAAAAATTTAGATGAAATTTAAGTCAAATTTAATTTCAAACACACGAAGGAACAAAATCTTGGTGAAATTTTAGTCAAATTTGATTAGAAACTCATAAACGAATAAAATCCAGTTGAAATTTTAGTCAAATTTGATTGGAAACACGCTAACAAAAAAATCCGCTTGAAACTTTTGTCAAATTTGATTCGAAATGTGCCAATGAACCAAAGTGATGTGAAATTGTAGTCTAATTTGATTGGAAACAGGTAATGAACCAAACACAGGTGAAATTTTTGTCAGATTTGACTAAAAACACCCCAATGAACAAAATTCAGACGAAATCTTAGTCGAATTTGAAGTGAAATGCACCAACGAACAAAATCTTGAAGAAATTTTAGTCAAATTAGATTAGAAACACTTAATGAGCTAAACCTAGTGAAATTTTGGCTAAATTTGATTGGAAACGTGCCAATGAACAAAACACATGTGAATTTCAGTCAAA
Organism: Olea europaea var. sylvestris; assembly: GCF_002742605.1. NCBI lineage: Eukaryota > Viridiplantae > Streptophyta > Magnoliopsida > Lamiales > Oleaceae > Olea > Olea europaea. Next base: position 165,389 of record NW_019247671.1, on the reverse strand, counting down.
TTTGATTGGAAACGCGCCAATGAACTAAATTCATGTGAAATTTTAGCCAAATTTGATGGGAAACGTGCCAACAAACAAAATTCAAATTAAATTTTAGTTTTATTTGATTTGATACATGCCAATGAACGAGACCCAAGTGAAATTTTTGTCAAATTTGATTTGTAATGTGGCAATGAACCAAAATCATGTGAAATTTTAGTCAAATTTGGTTGAAAACGGGCCAATGAACCAAACACATGAGAAATTTTAGTTAAATTTGAGTGAAAATGCCCAACGACCAAAATTCAGATGAAATTTTAGTCGAATTTGATGTGAAATGCACTAACGAACAAAATCCTGAAGAAATTTTAATCAAATCTGATTAGAAATGCGTCAACAAAAAATTTAGATGAAATTTTAGTCAAATTTGATTCAAAATGTGCCAATGAACCAAAGTCATATGAAATTTTAGTCAAATTTGACAGGAAACGAGCCAAAGAAAAAAATTTAGATAAAATTTAAGTCAAATTTGATTAGAAACTCACCAACGAATGAAATCCAGTTGAAATTTTAGTCAAATTTATTGGAAACATGCCAATGAAAAAAACTCATGTGAAATTTTAGTCAAATTTGAATGGAAACACGCCAAAGAAAAAATCTGCTTGAAAGTTTGGTCAAATTTAATTCGAAATGAGCTAATGAATCAAAGTGGTGTGAAATTGTAATCTAATTTGATTGGAAACGGGTAATGAACCAAACACAAGTGAAATTTTTGTCAAATTTGACTGAAAACATTCCAATGAACAAAATTCAGATAAAATCTTAGTCGAATTTGATGTGAAATTTCCCAACGAACAAAATCCTGAAGAAACTTTCAACAAATTTGATTTGAAACACTTAATGAACTAAATCCTAGTGAAATTTTGGTCAAATTTGATAAGAAACGCGCCAATGAACAAACTCATGTGAAATTTCAGTCAAATTTGATTGGAAACGCGCCAATGAACCAAATCCATGTAAAATTTTAGACAAATTTGGTGGGAAACACGCCAATGAACGATGAAATTTTAGTCAAACTTGATTTGATACACGCCAATGAATGAGACTCAAGCAAAATTTTTGTCAAATTTGTTTGGAATTGCGCCAATGAAAAGCCGCGCGAAATTTTAGTCAGGTTTGATTCGTAATGTGCTAATGAACCAAAATCATGTGAAATTTTAGTTAAATTTGGTTGGAAATGGGCTAATGAACCAAACGCAAGAGAAATTTTGGTTAAATTTGAATGAAAATGCCCCAATGAACAAAATCCAGACAAAATCTTAGTCGAATTTGATGTGAAACGCACTAACGAACAAAATCCTGAAGAAATTTTAGTCAAATTTGATTAGAAACACTTCAATGAACTAAATCCCGGTGAAATTTTAGTCAAATTTGATTGGAAATGCGTCAATGAGCAAAACTCATGTGAAATTTCAGTCAAATTTGATTGAAAACGCGCCAATGAACCAAATCCATGTGAAATTTTAGTTAATTTGATGGAAAACGCTCCAACGAACAAAATTCAAATGAAATTTTAGTCAAATTTGATTTGATACACCCCAATGAATGAAACCCAAGTGAAATTTTTGTCAAATTATTGATTGGAATTGCGCCAATGAAAAGCCGCATAAAATTTCAGTCAAATTTGATTCGTAATGTGCCAATGAACCAAAATCATGTGAAATTTTAGTCAAATTTGTTGGAAACGGGCCAGTGAACAAAACGCGGGAGAAATTTTAGTCAAATTTGAATGAAAATGCCCCAGTGAACAAAATCCAGACGAAATCTTAGTCGAATTTGATGTGAAATGGACTAACAAACAAAATCCTGAAAAAATTTTAGTCAAATTTGATTAGAAACACTTCAATGAACTAAATTCTGGTGAAATTTTAGTCAATTTTGATTGGAAACTCGCCAATAAACAAAACCCATGTGAAATTTTAGTCAAATTGGATGGGAATCATGTTAACGAACAAAATTTAGATGAAATTTTAGTCAAATTTGATTTGATACACGCCAATGAATGAAACCCAAGTGAATTTTTTTGTCAAATTTGATTGAAATTGTGCCAACAAAAAATCGTATGAAATTTTAGTCAAATTTAATTCATAATGTGCTAATGAAACAAAATCATATAAAATATTAATCAAATTTGGTTGGAAACGTGCCAATGAACCAAACTTAGGTGAAATTTTAGTCAAATTTGACGGGAAACGCGCCAAGGAACAAAAATCAGATGAAATTTTAGTCAAATTTGATTGAAAACGCGCCAATGAAAAAATCCGCGTGATATTTTGTTCAAATTTGATTCGAAATATGCTAATGAACCAAAGCCATGTGAAATTTTATTCAAATTTGATAGGAAACTCACCAAAGAACAAAATTCAGATGAAATTTAAGTTCAATTTGATTTGAAAAGCACGAAGGAACAAAAAATTCTAGTGAAATTTTAGTTAAATTTGATTAGAAACACACCAACGAACGAAATCCCGGTGAAATTTTAGTCAAATTTGATTGGAAACGAGCTAATGAACAAAACTTCTGTGAAATTTTAATCAAATTTGAATGGAAATGTGCCAATGAAAAAATCAGCTTGAAAGTTTAGTCAAATTTGATTCGAAATGTGCCAATGAGCTAAAGTCATACGAAATTTTAGTCTAATTTAATTGGAAACGGGCCAATGAACCAAACACAGGTGGAATTTTTATTTAAATTTGACTGAAAATGCCCCAATGAACAAAACCCAAAGGAAATCTTAGTCGAATTTGATGTGAAACGTACTAACGAACAAAATCCGGAAGAAATTTTAGACAAATTTTATTAGAAACATTTCAATGAACTAAATCACGATGCAATTTTAGTCAAATTTGATTGGTTGCGCGCCAATGATCCAAAACCATGTGAAATTTTAGTCAAATTGGATGGCAAACGTGCTAAAGGACAAAATTCAGATGAAATTTAAGTCAAATTTGATTTGATACACACCAATGAACGAAATCCAAGTGAATTTTTTGTCAAATTTGATTGGAATTGCGCTAATGAAAGTTCGAATGTAATTTAAGTCAAATTTGGTTGAAAACGCGCCAACGAAAAAATTCACTTGCAATTTTTAGCCAAATTTGATTCGAGATGTGCCAATGAACCAAATTCATGCGAAATTTTATCCAAAGTTGACAAGAAATGCGCAAAAGAACAAAATTCAGATGAAATTTAAGTCAAATTTGTATTGAGAAGGACGAACGAACAAAATCCATGTGAAATTTTAGACAAATTTGATTAGAAACACACCAATGAACGAAATCTAGGTGAAATTTTAGTCAAATTTAATTGGAAATGCATCAATGAGCAAAACACATGTGAAATTGCAGTCAAATTCGATTGGAAACTCACCAATGAAACAAATGCATGTGAAATTTTAGTCAAAGTTGATGAAAAACGCGCCAATGAACAAAATTCAGATGAAATTTTAGTCAAATTTGATTTGATGCACGCCAATGAATGAAACCCAAGTGAAATATTTGTCAAATTTGATTGGAATTGCACCAATGAAAAGCCGCATGAAATTTTAGTTAAATTTGATTCGTAATGTGCTAATAAACCAAAATCATGTGAAATTTTAGTCAAATTTGGTTGGAAACAGGCTAATGAACTAAACATAGGAGAAATTTTAGTTAAATTTGAATGAAAACACCCTAATAAACAAAATCCAGACGAAATCTTAGTCGAATTTGATGTGAAACGCACTAATGAACAAAATCCTGTAGAAATTTTAGTCAAATTTGATTAGAAACACTTCAAGGAACTAAATCATAATGAAATTTTATTCAAATTTGATTGGAAACGTGCCAATGAAACAAACTCATGTGAAATTTTGGTCTAATTTGATTTGAAACGTGCCAATGAACCAAACACATGTGAAATTTTAGTTAAATTTGATTTGATACACGCCAATGAATAAAACCCAAGTGAAATTTTTACCAAATTTGATTCGAATTGCGCCAAAGAAAAACTGCATGAAAATTTAGTAAAATTTGATTCGTAATGTGCTAACGAAAAAAATCATGTGAAATTTTAGTCAAATTTGGTTGGAAACGAGGCAATGAACCGAACCCATGTGAAATTTTAGTCAAATTGGATGGGAAACGTGCTAACGAACAAAATTAAGATGAAATTTAAGTCAAATTTGATTTGATACACGCCAATGAACGAAACCCAAGTGAATTTTTTGTAATATTTGATTGGAATTGCGCCAATGAAAATTAGAATGTAATTTAGTGAAATTTGATTGAAAATGTGCCAACGAAAAAATTTACTTGAAATTTTAGCCAAATTTGATTCGAGACGTGCCAATGAACCAAAGTCATGCGAAATTTTATCCAAAGTTGACAGGAAACGCGCAAAAGAACAAAATTCAAATGAAATATAAGTTAAATTTGTATTGAAAAGCACGAACGAACAAAATTCATGTGAAATTTTAGTCAAATTTGATTAGAAACACACTAATGAACGAAATCCATGTAAAATTTTAGTCAAATTTGATTGGCAATGCGTCAATGAACAAAACACATGTGAAATTGCAGTCAAATTCGATTGGAAACTTGCTAATGAAACAAGTGCATTATGAAATTTTAGTCAAATTTGATGGGAAACGCGCCAACGAACAAACTTCAGATGAAATTTTAGTCAAATTTGATTTGATGCACGCCACTAAATGAAACCCAAGTGAAATATTTGTCAAATTTGATTGGAATTGCGCCAATGAAAGCTCGCATGAAATTTTAGTCAAATTTGATTCGTAATGTGCCAATGAACAAAAATCATGTGAAATTTTAGTCAAATTTGGTTGGAAATGGGCTAATGAACCAAACATAGGAGAGATTTTAGTTAAATTTGAACGAAAATGCCTTAATAAATAAAATCCAAACAAAATCTTAGTCGAAATTGATGTGAAACGCACTAATGAACAAAATCCTGTAGAAATTTTAATCAAATTTGATTAGACACACTTCAATGAACTATATCCCGATGAAATTTTATTCAAATTTGATTGGAAACGTGCCAATGAACCAAACTCATGTGAAATTTTGGTCAAATTGGATGGGAAACACGCTAACGAACAAAATTCAGATGAAATTTTCGTCAAATTTGATTTGATACACGCCAATGAATAAAATCCAAGTGAAAATTTTGCCAAAATTGATTGGAATTGCGCCAACAAAAAGCCGCATGAAATTTTAGTCAAATTTGATTCGTAATGTGCTAATGAAAAAAAATCATGTGAAATTTTAGTCAAATTTGGTTGGAAACGAGCCAATGACCCGAACCCATGTGAAATTTTATTCAAATTGGATGGGAAACGTGCTAACGAATAAAATTCAGATGAAATATAAGTCAAATTTGATTTGATACATGCCAATGAAAGAAACCCAAGTGAAATTTTTTTCAAATTTGATTGGAAACGTGCCAATAAACCAAACTCATGTGAAATTTTGGTTAAATTGGATGGGAAACACGCTAACGAACAAAATTCAGATCAATTTTTCGTCGAATTTGATTTGATACACGCCAATGAATAAAATCCAAGTGAAAATTTTGCCAAAATTGATTGGAATTGCGCCAACAAAAAGCCGCATGAAATTTTAGTCAAATTTGATTCGTAATGTGCTAATGAAAAAAAATCATGTGAAATTTTAGTCAAATTTGGTTTGAAACGAGCCAATGAACCGAACCCATGTGAAATTTTATTCAAATTGGATGGGAAACGTGCTAACGAACAAAATTCAAATGAAATTTAAGTCAAATTTGATTTGATACATGCCAATGAACGAAACAGAAGTGATTTTTTTTTTCAAATTTGATTGGAATTGCGCCAATGAAAATTCGAATGTAATTTTAGTCAAATATGATTGGAAACGCGCCAACGAAAAAAGTCACTTGAAATTTTAGCCAAATTTGATTCGAGAAGTGCCAATGAACCAAAATCATGCGAAATTTATCCAAAGTTGATAGGAAATGCGCAAAAGAACAAAATTCAGATGAAATTTAAGTCAAATTTGTATTGAAAAGTATGAACGAACAAAATCCTGTTGAAATTTTAGTCAAATTTGATTAGAAACACACCAACGAACGAAATCCAGGTGAAATTTTAGTCAAATTTGATTGGCAATGCGTCAATGAGCAAAACACATGTGAAATTGCAGTCAAATTCAATTGGAAACTTGCTAATGAAACAAGTGCATTATGAAATTTTAGTCAAATTTGATGGGAAACGCGCCAACGAACAAACTTCAGANAAATTTGATTTGATGCACGCCACTAAATGAAACCCAAGTGAAATATTTGTCAAATTTGATTGGAATTGCGCCAATGAAAGCTCAAATGAAATTTTAGTCAAATTTGATTCGTAATGTGCCAATGAACAAAAATCATGTGAAATTTTAGTCACATTTGGTTGGAAATGGGCTAATGAACCAAACATAGGAGAGATTTTAGTTAAATTTGAACGAAAATGCCTTAATAAACAAAATCCAGACAAAATCTTAGTCGAAATTGATGTGAAACGCACTAATGAACAAAAACCTGTAGAAATTTTAATCAAATTTGATTAGACACGCTTCAATGAACTAAATCCCGATGAAATTTTATTCAAATTTGATTGGAAACGTGCCAATGAACCAAACTCATGTGAAATTTTGGTCAAATTGGATAGGAAACACGCTAACGAACAAAATTCAGATCAAATTTTCGTCGAATTTGATTTAATACACGCCAATGAATAAAATCCAAGCGAAAATTTTGCCAAAATTGATTGGAATTGCGCCAACAAAAAGCCGCATGAAATTTTAGTCAAATTTGATTCGTAATGTGCTAATGAAAAAAAAAATCATGTGAAATTTTAGTCAAATTTGGTTGGAAACGAGCCAATGAACCGAACCCATGTGAAATTTTATTCAAATTGGATGGGTAACGTGCTAACGAATAAAATTCAGATGAAATTTAAGTCAAATTTGATTTGATACATGCCAATGAACGGAACGCAAGTGAAATTTTTTTCAAATTAGATTGGAATTGCGCCAATGAAAATTCGAATGTAATTTTAGTCAAATATGATTGAAAACACGCCAACGAAAAAAGTCACTTGAAATTTTAGCCAAATTTGATTTCATACACGCCAATGAATAAAATCCAAGTGAAATTTTTGCCAAATTTGATTGGAATTGTGCCAGCAAAAAGCCGCATGAAATTTTAGTCAAATTTGATTCGTAATGTGCTAATGAAAAAAATTCATGTGAAATTTTAGTCAAATTTGGTTGGAAACGAGGCAATGAACCGAACCCATGTGAAATTTTATTCAGATTGGATGGGAAATGTGCTAACGAATAAAATTCAGATGAAATTTAAGTCAAATTTGATTTGATGCATGCCAATGAACGGAACGCAAGTGAAATTTTTTTCAAATTTGATTGGAATTGCGCTAATGAAAATTCGAATGTAATTTTAGTCAAATATGATTGAAAACGCGCCAACGAAAAAGGTCACTTGAAATTTTAGCAAAATTTGATTTGATACACGCCAATGAATAAAATCCAAGTGAAATTTTTGCCAAATTTGATTGGAATTGCGCCAACAAAAAACCGTATGAAATTTTAGTCAAATTTGATTCGTAATGTGCTAATGAAAAAAAATCTTGTGAATTTTTTGTCAAATTTGGTTGGAAACGAGCCAATGAATCGAATCCATGTGAAATTTTATTCAAATTGGATGGGAAACGTGCTAACGAATAAAACTCAGATGAAATTTAAGTCAAATTTGATTTGATACATGCCAATGAACGAAATGCAAGTGAAATTTTTTTCAAATTTGATTGGAATTGCGCCAATGAAAATTTGAATGTAATTTTAGTCAAATATGATTGAAAACGCGCCAACGAAAAAAGTCACTTGAAATTTTAGCCAAATTTGATTCGAGAAGTGCCAATGAACCAAAATCATGCGAAATTTTATCCAAAGTTGATAGGAAATGCGCAAAAGAACAAAATTGAGATGAAATTTAAGTCAAATTTGTATTGCAAAGCGCGAACGAACAAAATCTTGGTGAAATTTTAGTCAAATTTGATTGGCAATGCGTCAATGAGCAAAACACATGCGAAATTGCAGTCAAATTAGATTGGAAACTCGCAAATGAAACAAATGCATGTGAAATTTTAGTCAAATTTGATGGGAAACGCGCCAATGAACAAAATTCAGATGAAATTTTTGTCAAATTTGATTTGATGCACGCCAATGAATGAAACCCAAGTGAAATATTTGTCAAATTTGATTGGAATTGCGCTAACGAAAAGTCGCATGAAATTTTAGTCAAATTTGATTCGTAATGTGCCAATGAACCAAAATCATGTGAAATTTTAGTCAAAACTGGTTGGAAACGGGCTAATGAACCAAACGCAGGTGAAATTTTACTTAAATTTGAATGAAAACGCCTTAATAAACAAAGTCCATGCGAAATCTTAGTCGAATTTGATGTGAAACGCACTAATGAACGAAATCCTGTAGAAATTTTAGTCAAATTTGATTAGACACACTTCAATGAACTAAATCCTGATGAAATTTTATTCAAATTTGATTGGAAACGTGCCAATGAATCAAACTCATGTGAAATTTTGGTCAAATTGGATGGGAAACACGCTAACGAACAAAATTCAGATGAAATTTTTGTCGAATTTGATTTGATACACGCCAATGAATAAAATCCAAGTGAAATTTTTGCCAAATTTGATTGGAATTGCGCTAACAAAAAATCGCATGAAATTGTAGCCAAATTTGATTCGGAATGTGCTAATGAAAAAAAATCATGTGAAATTTTAGTCAAATTTGGTTGGAAACGAGCCAATGAACCGAACCCATGTGAAATTTTAGTCAAATTTGATGGGAAACGCGCCAACGAACAAAATTCATATGAAATTTTAGTCAAATTTGATTGAAAACGCGGAAACGAAAAAATCCGCGTGATATTTTTGTCAAATTTGGTTCGAAATGTGCTAATGAACCGAAGTCATGTGAAATTATTCAAATTTGATAGGAAATGCGCCAAAGAACAAAATTCCGATGAAATTTAAGTCAAATTTAATTTGAAAAGGGCGAAGGAACGAGAAATCCGAGTGAAATTTTAGTTAAATTTAATTAGAAACACACCAACAAACGAAATCAAGATGAAATTTTAGCCAAATTTGATCGGAAATGAGCCAATGAACAAAACTATTGTGAAATTTTAATCAAATTTGAATGGAAACACGCCAATGAAAAAATCAACTTGAAAGTTTAGTCAAATTTGATTCGAAAGGCGCCAATGAGCCAAAGTCATGTGAAATTTCAGTCTAATTTGATTGAAAACGGGCCAATGAACCAAACACAGGTGAAATTTTAGTTAAATTTCTCTGAAAATGCCCCAATCCATAAAATTCAGACGAAATCTTAGTCGAATTTGATGTGAAACACACTAACGAACAAAATCCTGAAGAAATTTTAGTCAAATTTGATTAGAAACACTTCAATGAACTAAATCGAGATGAAATTTTATTCAAATTTGATTGGAAACGCGCCAAGGAACCAAACCCATATGAAATTTTAGTCAAATTGGATGGGAAACATGCTAACGAACAAAATTGAAATGAAAATTTTGTCAAATTTGATTTGATACACGTCAATGAATGAAACCAAAGTGAATTTTTTGCCAAATTTGATTAGAATTACGCCAATGAAAAATCGAAAGAAATTTTAGTCAAATTTGATTTGTAATGTGTCAATGAGCTAAGGTTATGTGAAATTTTAGTCTAACTTGATTAGAAACAGGCCAATGAACCAAACACAGGTGAAATTTTAGTTAAATTTGACTGAAAACGGCCCAATCAACAAAATCTAGACGAAATTTTAGACAAATGTGATGTGAAACGCACTAACGAACAAAATCCTGAAGAAATTTTAGTCAAATTTGATTAGAAACACTTCAATGAACTTAATCGCGGTGCAATTTTATTCCAATTTGATTGGAAATGCGCCAATGAACCAAAATCGTGTGAATTTTAGTCAAATTGGATGGAAAACGCGCTTTGATACACGCCAATAAGCGAAACCTGAAAATTTTGCCAAATTTGATTGGAATTGCACCAATGAAAATCCGCATGTAATTTCAGTCAAATTTGATTAAAAACACGCCAATGAAGAAATCTGCTTGAAATTTTAGTCGAATTTGATTTGAAACGTGCTAATGAACCAAAAGTGCCAATATATGCTCCATTTTGCATCCAAATATCATTGACCATTGCCCTATCAATTTTTCTCCAAGTCGATCCATTAGTCTACCTGTAATAACAACTAGAGGAATGCACATCCTTGAGACCCACATGAAAGCAAAAATTCGTAAGATCTTTGATTTCATAAGGGGTAACATAGGCTCCATTACATTTCTCATCAAATTTAAGGACATTGTTGTAGTCCCCAAGAATCAACCATGGCAATGAAACATTCGCGTTGAACTCCATAATGTTATTCCAAAGTGGCCTCTGGTTAACAATAGTATGAAATCCATAAACAAAACTAACAAAAAAGGTATAAGATGTTATCTTGCAAGTAGCTTTACAATGAATGATTTGTGGATGAACCTCCATCACATCCAAAGAAACTTTGGATGGATTCCACAAAATCAAGATTCGTCCGGCTCTATGAGTGCAAATTTTTTTTACTTGCATTAAGCTATCGAATTTTTTCCTCAAAATTCTCTTCAATTTTCGATCATCCAACTTAGTTTCCAAAATACCCATGATATCAATGTAATGAAGTTTGATAGACTCTCAAATCCCATTTTGTTTAAGGGGTGGATTCATACCCATAATATTCCAAGATGCTAATTTCATGATGTCGAAGGAAAGGATGTCCCCTTCTTCTTGCCAACTTTTGTAACCATTTTTCTTTGCTCAACAACAATACCTCTAAGTTTTTCATTTCCAGCACGATCTACTTCTGCCTCATTGACTTTTGCTGAAGAATCTGCCATAGAAAAAGGTGCCACAGCACGCGCAGTTTTATTTCTAGAAATTGCCCATTTTTTCTTGCTGATAACCTCCACAAAAGGTACCTCAATCTGGCCAGAAGTTTACCCCTGCTGGCATCCACACCTTTGGTTACCAAGTGCTCAAGAGCACATTTTTGGGGCTGCCCTACGTTCTCAATGAAGGCCGTAGGTTGCTGCTCCTCCCTATGTTGCAAAATTTAATCAGTCTCAACTGGCCGAATCTGTGCATTAGAGGTTAAGCCAGATTTATCCCCCTGCCCTTTGGTACCTTAAGTAGCCCGTAAGAGAACACTAGCAGTACCCACAATTTTGGCCTTAACTTTTTCCTTCCTGGCCATTTTATTGTTGCATCCAATGGCGGTATGGCCGAACACTTTGGAAGAACTACAAAATTTTGGTTCATTCTCAAACAAAATTTGTTGGTCCCTCAATGTGCCATTAGGAAGTCTAATCTTTACTTCCCGCACAAGTTTAATGGAAGCATAATCTTCTACAAGAGATCTTGCAAATGAAAGATGATCTCTACTTGTCGTAATCTTGTCGGTTAAGATGGGTTTTCCAACCTTGGACACAATTTTCCCCAAGGCATTTGTGTTCCAAAATTCTAAAGGCAACCCTGGAAGGTTGATCCACACCGGCATGGTACTTCTATCTTTATCGTCGAAATCAAAATATCGTCGATTATGTTTGAAAAGATTAACCCATGGAGCTTTAGTATCTTTGGCAACCACATTTCCAACATCAATAACATTTTCTTGTTGCTTTAAATCTGCCATATTTGACTCAACATCAGAATCATCAGATTGTGTAGCATTTTCTCATAGTGTTAATGAAACATTATGAAGGCAAAGACAAATTTATATTCTCCATCAAATTATCCTTCGAGATTGCATCACTCTCCCCAATTGTTCCCTGCCGGACAGATTTGTGGTTTAATAGGGCTAAGACCAAAAACAAACTAGGAATTTACGTGACTAACCTGGCCTAGAATGGGAGGAGCCTGCTTGGAATTAAGTCCACATTTATAGGCTATTTTCTTGCCCATAACAAATAGGAGATAGCCTAGCTGGAGCAGCCCACAAAGTGAAGAAAAAGAATACCCCAAAGGGGCCCAACGAAGACAAGATAATCCTCAAAAAGAGAAAGAAAACTGGCCCAGAAATTGAAAGGGGACGACCCAGAAGTAACCAAAAAATGACCCAAAGAAAGAGAGGACAAAGACCTGGGCTAAAAGAAATCTAGCAACACATAAAAGGTAGCCCAAAGTGTAAGGCCAGAAAGAAAGAATCGGGTCAAAAGCAATAGAAAGGAGACAACCAATCTGTCAAAGGACTACCACACCCTGCAACCACAGGAATAGAAGCTGTAAAAACCCAAAAGACAGCAGAAAGTAGCCCACCTACTTACCAAACGTCAGATGGCTGAAAGGGCAGAGTGGACCAAGGCTCAAGAATTCAAATCTGTCAACCAGCTGAGATACTTACACAAGAAAGATTGTATGTTTAAATCAATTTTCAACAAGAGGAACTAAAATTGCACAAGAAAGATCACAGGAAAACTAAGGTACTCTAATGAGATTTTCTCTCACTAGAATTGAGAGCATCTCTCTCTAACCTTGACTTAGAGCTCTTTCTAAAAAAAAAGGTTAAACCCTAACCTTAATGGTCCCCCACCACCCCTGCCCTGGAGCATCGTGAGGGAGGTAAATCGCAGGTTATGCCTCCAAGAGTACAGGGTGGAAGGCTACTTGTACACTTGCACTTACCCAAGAGCCAAATCCATATTTCAGGATTCGAACCCTTGACGCAACAGCCTCAAGCAAAGCTGGATTTCTCCATTCTCCCCTTTTACCACTTGGAGATGTGCCCTGGGGACGGCTTAGAGCTCTTTCTAGATTCTATGGGTGGTGGTGCATGGCCGTTCTTAGTTGGTGGAGCAATTTGTCTGGTTAATTTCGTTAATGAACGAGACCTCAGCCTTGCTAACTAGCTATGTGGAGGTGCCCCTCAACGGCCAACTTTTTAGAGAGTCTATGGTCTTTTAGGCCGTGAAAGTTTGAGGCAATAATAGGTATGTGATGCTTTTAGATGTTTTGGGTCACACGCGTGCTACACTAATGTATTCAACGAGTTTATAGCCTTGGCCAATAGGTCAGGGTAATTTTTGAAATTTCATCATTATGGGGATAGATCATTGCAATTGTTGGTCTTCAACGAAGAATTCCTAGTAAGCGCGATTCATCAGCTCGCGTTGACTACATCCCTGCCCTTTGTACACACCGCCTGTCATTCCTACCAATTCAATGGTCCAGTGAGGTGTTCGGATCAAGACAACGTGGGTGGTCTGCTGCCCGTAACGTCACGAGAAGTCCACTGAACCTTATCATTTAGAGGAAGCAGAAGTCGTAACAAGGTTTCCGTAGGTGAACCTACGGAAGGATCATTGTCGAAACCTGCAAAGTAGACCCGTGAACTCGTTCCATGATAAGCGTGGGAGGACGATGCGAGTACGATCGTACACGTCGTCCTGAGTTGAAGACCCGCTCCGTCGACTTACACACATGTGCTTGTCGCATGGCCTAACGAACCCCAACGTGAAAAGCGTCAAGTAACACTCAAAGCATTGCTCGCTCCTCGCCGTTCACGATCAACATCTTAGGGACAGGAAGTGTGTCAAAATTGAAATGACTCTCGACAATGGATATCTTGGCTCTTGCATCGATGAAGAACGCAGCAAAATGCGATACATGGTGTGAATTGTAGAATCTCGTGAACCATCGATTTTTTGAATGCAAGTTGTGCCCAAGGCCATTATGTCGAGGGCAGTTTGCCTGGGCGTTATGCACATCGTCTCACTCTACCCCCATCCCCAACGTGGGATAGTAAGTGTTGGGCCATACACTAGCCTCTCATGCATGTCCACGCGCGACTGGCCTAAATGCAATTTAGCATCAACACAGATCGCGACAATTGGTGGTTGAAGACCTCAACTCCCACGTTGTCGCGTACGACCACATCGTTTGGCCTGAATGCCTCGACCCCAAAGGTGCTTCTCGCACCTCGACAGCGACCCCAGGTCAGGTGAGATCACCATCTAAGTCTAAAGATATCAATAAGTGGAGGAAAAGAAACTTACAAGGATTTCCCTAGTAACAGTGATCGAACGGAGAAAAGCCCAACTTAAGAATCGGACGGCCCCACCGTTCGAATTGTAGTCTGGAGAGGGTGAGAGCCCCGTGTGCTCGGACCCTACTGCACTACAAGGCGCTGTCGGCAAGTCAAGTTGTTTAGGAATACAGCACCAATCGAGCAATAAATTTCGTCCAAGGCTAAATACGGGCAAAGACCGATAGCGAACAAGCACCGTGAGGGAAAGATGAAAAGAACTTTGAAAAAAGAACCAAAGAGTGCTTGAAATTGTTGAGAGGGAAGGGGATGGGGGTCGGCGATGCATCCTGATCGGATGTGGAATGGCAATGAGCTAGTCCATCGATCGACTTGGGGCCTGGACCAGCAAGAATTGAGGCGATGGCCAAAGCCCGGGCAGTCAACATGCCTGCAGAATGTCGTCGCCTCGATTGTGGCAGATAGCCCATGCCTTTGATGTGCCTAAGCACTTGTGCACTCTCGATGCTTGCCTGCGAGCTCCCCATTCAAGCCATCTTGAAACACAGACGAAGGAGTCTGACATGTGCATGAGTCAACAGGCAAGTAAACCCGTAAGGCACAAGGAAGCTAATTGGCATGATCCCCCCGAGGGGTGCATTGTCGACCGACCTCGATCTTCTATTTGAGTGTGAGCATACTTGTTGGGACCCGAAAGATTGTGAACTATTCCTGAGCAGGGTGAAGCTAGAGGATACTTTGGTGGAGGCCCGTAGCGATACTGACATGCAAATCATTTGTCTGACTAGGGTATAAGGATGAAAGACTAATCAAACCATCTAGTAGCTAGTTTTCTTCGAGCTTTCCCTCAGGATAGCTGGAGCTCAGGCTCGTGTTCTATCGGGTAAAGCCAATGATTAGAGGCATCGAGGGCGTGATAAGAGTGTAAAAATATGATATTTCCCCTCTTAATTGCTGCATTCATGCAATTATATTATGTAAAAATGCACTCATTACTCCTATGTTTTGGTTGATGTTGCGTTTTGGTGAAAAAGATGAAATTCGGAAGAAACAAGTGAAAAGGGACCAAAATAAAGAAAGCAAAATTTAGGGACCAAGTTGCAAATAATTCAAAGATGAGATGGGTGATGAAATGATGATTCAAGAATTCTAAGGATCAATTGGGTGAAATTAGAAGTTAAAGAAAGTGAAATATGATCATAACATATTCACAAATCAATTCCTAATCGAAAAAAGTTACGCATCGATTTTTAGCCTTATATTGGGACCTATTTTTGACATGGAAAACAACCTATCTAGAAGATGATGTCTGAATAAAATTATAGTCTTTTGCATTATCTTTCCAACACAACTTGAATCACCTCAATTGGACATTTGGAGGAAAAGTTATGGCTAAAATACTACAAGTTGTCCGGTGGAAAAAATGGCAATAACCATGTGTCCGCATGGTTATAAAGCCATGCAATCGCACAAGCACCTCCAAGGAATTCCAGAGGCCAAGATGTTTCTACCATGTGACCGCAACACTACCATGCAATCGCATGGTTATTCCTTGAGTCTGAAATTTCTGTTTCCTTAATTGACTCAACCACTTATGAAAACACAGTTTCCACACGTTTTTGAACCCTAATCTGGACGAGAATGCCTACCATTCGTTATCTATCACTTTTCTTTGGTTTTGGCTCAAGAAATCCATGAACAACTAAAATTATAGGTGAACCCATGAAGGAACTCAGTTAGATTTGGAAATTTTCATGTCTTTTTTTGCTTAAATGTGTTCTTTCATTGTTTAACAATTCTAGATTTAGATTTCTTATTCTTATGAACATGTTTTGAGGTTGGTTTAATTTTTATTAAATTTTCATGGATTCAATTACCTTTTTTTATCAAATAATTGAAGTACTAATTGAATTTCAATCTTAAATCTCCTATTGGTGTGATTCTTTACCATTATATGCTTGATGTATATAATTGCTTTTGGATCTAATTTCAATGGATTATTTTGGAATTATATTATGAAAGAAATCTAGTTTTGGGGAATTATTGTGGAATTGAATAGGTTTGAAGGTTAAATTTCTCAATTAAAATGTTGGGACGAAAACCTTTAATTGAGTGTTTTCATGCAAAAATTGACATTGATTGAACCAATCTAATCGAGGGAATTCTGGCACTTCACTATTTCATATATTGATATTCAACTTTTACTTCAATTTATTCCAATCAACAAATTATTTTCACACAAATCACGACAAAAACCCCAAGCTTTTGATCCTTTAAATAACTTTCCATCTCCCTGTGGATACGACACCCCAAAGCTGTACTACAATCACCATGTTAATCTTTGGGCATAATCAAATTTTGGCACCGGGCCGAGGACCCTTTGGGCGTAATCAAATTGCATGAATGCAAACTCTTTGCCCCCACCACCCCCAACTTTCTTATTACTAGTCCCTAGCAATTCAATGCATAACAAGAAAACGAATGATTAGACTGTAATATAAATGAAATTATTAAGTTCCAACTTAACTGCAATTCATGCTCTTTTCAAACTCAACACTACAAGTACTTAACAATGCCATGATCATCAAAATATCAAAAACACTTGCCAAATGTGTGAGTGTGTGTCAAGCTATAGCCATCTTACCGCCAACCCTAACACATGCAACACTTGATGTCTCGAGCCAAAGTTCAACTCTACAACTCACAAGTATCAAAGTATTTAGTATAGTTTTCTCTCTATGGAGCTGAGAAAGGGTATACACTCATAACTTGGAGGCTTAATTGTTTTTGAATGAGCAACACACGAACATTGATCTTATGATAGGCATACTGTCAAATGAGGATTCATCACTTTCTTACCACAATTATACTTGAGATCAAAATAGTCAATGTAAAAGGTTTGTAATGCAATGCAGGTTGGATTATATGAAAAGAGGGATATGAAGATCTAGACATTTCCAAGTGCATAGCTAAGTATATTATCATGCATTTTAATAGTTCACACTTTTTAATAAATGCATTCTTCCATATTTCAATTCCCAAAATCAATCAACATTTTCTTCTTTTCCCCTTTTTTTCTTTTTTTTTCCTTCTTTTTTTTTGACATACCTTCCTTGAACACATACTAACTCTTTCCATTCTCTTGATTCTATTCTTCACAAATAAGCATTTAATACCTACTACACACTTGGAAGTACAAATGTGGAAAAATACGTGTATAGGCTACTTTCCAGTATAGAGAAGTATGTAT